>NC_056577.1:12763468-12975968 GCF_018340385.1 Cyprinus carpio
CGAAAGAAGGTCAGACTTTCTGCATTGGAAATAACATTTATTTTCATATGGTAGAAACGTCTTTCATTTGTGGGCAAGGTTTAGACTTACTGCATAATCCAAATTTATGTGACAGAGAAAGAAGGTTTTCAGCACGTGTGGCATTGTATTCTGTTCATTTGATTAGTTGCACTACCATAGTGTAACTGTTCACAGAAGCAGTAAACTAAGCTTTTCTGTGCATAGAAGCTCAAACAGAACTTGATGAACATAAAACTTCTAACACATTAAAATCTGACTTTCTGGATTGCAAATTACATTTCATTTCACATGCCAGAAACATCTTTCATGTGAGCAAGCTTTAGTCTTAACATTGTTTATACCAACTTTCTGTAACAGCGAAAGAAGGTTTTCAGAACATATGGCCTTGCATTCTGTTCATGTGCTTAGATGCACTACCATAGTGTAATATTTCACAGAAGCACTGAAATTAGCTTTTTGCTCATAGAAGCTCAAACATTTCTTCACAAGGATAAAAGTCCAAACACATTAAAATATGAAATTATGCATTGTAAATAACTTTTATTTTTACATGTCAGAAACAGATTTCATGTTGGCAAGCTTTTATCTTCACATTGCATTAACCAACTTTTCGTAACAGCGAAAGATGTGTTTCAGTTACATATGGCCTTGTTTTCAGTTCATTTGCTTAGTTGCACAACCATAGTGTAACTGTTCACAGAAGCACTAAACTTAGCGTTCTGTGCATAGAAGCTCAAACAGAACTTCATGACCATAGATCACAAAACTCATTAAAATCTGACTTTCTGCATTGGAAATAACATTTATTTTCATATGGTAGAAACGTCTTTCATGTGGGCAAGGTTTAGACTTACTGCATAATCCAAATTTATGTGACAGAGAAAGAAGGTTTTCAGCACGTGTGGCATTGTATTCTGTTCATTTGCTTAGTTGCACTACCATAGTGTAACTGTTCACAGAAGCACTAACCTGAGCGTTTTGTGCCTAGAAGCCCAAACAGAACTTCATGACCATAGAACACAAAACTCATTAAAATCTGACTTTCTGGATTGCAAATTACATTTCATTTCACATGCCAGAAACATCTTTCATGTGAGCAAGCTTTAGTCTTAACATTGTTTATATCAACTTTCTGTAACAGCGAAAGAAGGTTTTCAGCACATATGGCCTTGCATTCTGTTCATGTGCTTAGATGCACTACCATAGTGTAATATTTCACAGAAGCACTGAAATGAGCTTTTTTGCTCATAGAAGCTCAAACATTTCTTCACAAGGATAAAAGTCCAAACACATTAAAATATGAAATTATGCATTGTAAATAACTTTTATTTTTACATGTCAGAAACATGTTGGCAAGCTTATATCTTCACATTGCATTAACCAACTTTCTGTAACAGCAAAAGAAGTGTTTTAGTTACATATGGCCTTGTTTTCAGTTCATTTGCTTAGTTGCACAATAGTGTAACTGTTCACAGAAGCACTAACCTTAGCGTTTTGTGCCTAGAAGCTCAAACAGAACTTCATGACCATAGAACACAAAACTCATTCAAATCTGACTTTCTGCATTGGAAATAACATTTATTTTCATATGGTAGAAACGTCTTTCATGTGGGCAAGGTTTAGTCTTATAACACTGCATAATCCAACTTTATCTGACAGAGAAAGAAAGTTTTCAGCACGTGTGGCATTGTATTCTGTTCATTTGCTTAGTTGCACTACCATAGTGTAATTGCTCACAGAAGCACTAACCTTAGCAAATTGTGCATAGAAGCTCAAACAGAACTTCATGACCATAGAACACAAAACTCATTAAAATCTGACTTTCTGGATTGCAAATTACATTTAATTTCACATGCCAGAAACATCTTTCATGTGATTAAGCTTTAGTCTTAACATTGTTTATACCAACTTTCTGTAACAGCGAAAGAAGGTTTTGAGCATATGTGGCATTGCATTCTCTTCCTTTGCTTAGTTGCGCTATCATAGTGTAACTATTCACAGAAGCACTGAAATGAACTTTTTGTGCATAGAAGCTCAAACAGAACATCATGACCATAGAACACAAAACTCATTAAAATCTGACTTTCTGCATTGGCAATAACATTTATTTTCATATGGTAGAAACGTCTTTCATGTGGGCAAGCTTTAGACGTAACTCTACATAATCTAATTTTATCTCACAGAGAAAGAAGGTTTTCAGCATTTGTGGCATTGTATTCTGTTCATTTGCTTAGTTGCAATACCCCAGTTTAATTGTTCACAGAAGCACTGAAATAAGCTTTTTGTGCATAGAAGCTCAAACAGAACTTCATGAGTATAGAACACAAAACTCATTAAAATCTGACTTTCTGGATTGCAAATTACATTTCATTTCACATGCCAGAAACATCTTTCATGTGGGCAAGCTTTAACTCATTAAAACATAACACCAACACCATATAACACAAAAATAATTATTTCAGCACTTATGGCCTTGCATTCTGTTCATGTGCTTAGATGCACTACCATAGTGTAATATTTCACAGAAGCACTGAAATGAGATTATTGCTCATAGAAGTTCAAACATTTCTTCACAAGGATAAAAGTCCAAACACATTAAAATATGAAATTATGCATTGTAAATAACTTTTATTTTTACATGTCAGAAACAGATTTCATGTTGGCAAGCTTTTATCTTCACATTGCATTAACCAACTTTCTGTAACAGCGAAAGAAGTGTTTCAGTTACATATGGCCTTGTTTTCAGTTCATTTGCTAGTTGCACAACCATAGTGTAACTGTTCACAGAAGCACTAAACTTAGCATTCTGTGCATAGAAGCTCAAACAAAACTTCATGACCATAGAACATAACACTTTTAAAATCTAACGTTCTGCATTGGAAACTACATTTATTTTCATATGGTAGAAACGTCTTTCATGTGGGCAAGCTTTAGTCTTAACACTGCATAATCCAACTTTATCTGACAGAGAAAGAAAGTTTTCAGCACATGTGGCATTGTATTCTGTTCATTTGCTTAGTTGCACTACCATAGTGTAACTGTTCACAGAAGCACTAACCTTATCGTTTTGTGCCTAGAAGCTAAAACAGAACTTCATGACCATAGAACACAAAACTCATTAAAATCTTACTTTCTGTATTGCAAATTACATTTCATTTCACATGCCAGAAACATCTTTCATGTGGGCAAGCTTTAGTCTTAACATTGTTTATACCAACTTTCTGTCCATTGGAAATAACATTTCTTTTCATATGGTAGAAACATCTCTTTCATGTTAGCAAGCTTTAGTCTTAACATTGTTTATACCAACTTTCTGTAACAGCGAAAGAAGGTTTTCAGCACTTATGGCCTTGCATTCTGTTCATGTGCTTAGATGCACTCCCATAGTGTAATATTTCACAGAAGCACTGAAATGAGCTTTTTGCTCATAGAAGCTCAAACATTTCTTCACAAGGATAAAAGTCCAAACACATTAAAATATGAAATTATGCATTGTAAATAACTTTTATTTTTACATGTCAGAAACAGATTTCATGTTGGCAAGCTTATATCTTCACATTGCATTAACCAACTTTCTGTAACAGCGAAAGAAGTGTTTTAGTTACATATGGCCTTGTTTTCAGTTCATTTGCTTAGTTGCACAATAGTGTAACTGTTCACAGAAGCACTAACCTTAGCGTTTTGTGCCTAGAAGCTCAAACAGAACTTCATGACCATAGAACACAAAAACTCATCTCAAATCTGACTTTCTGCATTGGAAATAACATTTATTTTCATATGGTAGAAACGTCTTTCATGTGGGCAAGGTTTAGTCTTAACACTGCATAATCTAACTTTATCTGACAGAGAAAGAAGGTTTTCAGCACGTGTGGCATTGTATTCTGTTCATTTGCTTAGTTGCACTACCATAGTGTAACTGTTCACAGAAGCACTAACCTTAGCAAATTGTGCATAGAAGCTCAAACAGAACTTCATGACCATAGAACACAAAACTCATTAAAATCTGACTTTCTGGATTGCAAATTACATTTCATTTCACATGCCAGAAACATCTTTCATGTGAGCAAGCTTTAGTCTTAACATTGTTTATACCAACTTTCTGTAACAGCGAAAGAAGGTTTTCAGCACATATGGCCTTCCATTCTGTTCATGTGCTTAGATGCACCACCATAGTTTAATATTTCACAGAAGCACTGAAATGAGCTTTTTGCTCATAGAAGCTCAAACATTTCTTCACAAGGATAAAAGTCCAAACACATTAAAATATGAAATTATGCATTGTAAATAACTTTTATTTTTACATGTCAGAAACAGATTTCCATGTTGGCAAGCTTTTATCTTCACATTGCATTAACCAACTTTCTGTAACAGCGCAGAAGCACTAAACTAAACTTAGTTTGCTTATATGCTCTATTATATGTTCAAATAACAAACATAGCTTAAATGCTCAAATAAACACTAAACTTAGTGTTCTGTGCATAGAAGCTCAAACAGATCTTCCTGACCATAGAACACAAAACTTTTAAAATCTAACTTTCTGCATTGGAAATAACATTTCTTTTCATATGGTAGAAACGTCTTTCATGTGGGCAAGCTTTAGTCTTAACACTGCATAATCCAACTTTATCTGACAGAGAAAGAAAGTTTTCAGCACGTGTGGCATTGTATTCTGTTCATTTGCTTAGTAGTACTACCATAGTGTAACTGTTCACAGAAGCACTAACCTTAGCGTTTTGTGCCTAGAAGCCCAAACAGAACTTCATGACCATAGAACACAAAACTCATTAAAATCTTACTTTCTGTATGGCAAATTACATTTCATTTCACATGCCAGAAACATCTTTCATGTGGGCAAGCTTTAGTCTTAACATTGTTTATACCAACTTTCTGTCCATTGGAAATAACATTTCTTTTCATATGGTAGAAACATCTTTCATGTGAGCAAGCTTTAGTCTTAACATTGTTTATACCAACTTTCTGTAACAGCGAAAGAAGGTTTTCAGCACATATGGCCTTGCATTCTGTTCATGTGCTTAGATGCACTACCATAGTGTAATATTTCACAGAAGCACTGAAATGAGCTTTTTGCTCATAGAAGCTCAAACATTTCTTCACAAGGATAAAAGTCCAAACACATTAAAATATGAAATTATGCATTGTAAATAACTTTTATTCTTACATGTCAGAATTAGATTTCATGTTGGCAAGCTTTTATCTTCACATTGCATTAACCAACTTTCTGTAACAGCGAAAGATGTGTTTCAGTTACATATGGCCTTGTTTTCAGTTCATTTGCTTAGTTGCACAACCATAGTGTAACTGTTCACAGAAGCACTAAACTTAGCGTTCTGTGCATAGTAGCTCAAACAGAACTTCATGACCATAGATCACAAAACTCATTAAAATCTGACTTTCTGCATTGGAAATAACATTTAATTTCATATGGTAGAAACGTCTTTCATGTGGGCAAGGTTTAGTCTTAACACTGCATAATCCAACTTTATCTGACAGGGAAAGAAGGTTTTCAGCACGTGTGGCACTGTATTCTGTTCATTTGCTTAGTAGTACTACCATAGTGTAACTGTTCACAGAAGCACTAACCTTAGCGTTTTGTGCCTAGAAGCTCAAACAGAACTTCATGACCATAGAACACAAAACTCATTAAAATCTGACTTTCTGGATTGCAAATTACATTTCATTTCACATGCCAGAAACATCTTTCATGTGAGCAAGCTTTAGTCTTAACATTGTTTATGCCAACTTTCTGTAACAGCGAAAGAAGGTTTTCAGCACATATGGCCTTGCATTCTGTTCATGTGCTTAGATGCACTACCATAGTGTAATATTTCACAGAAGCACTGAAATGAGCTTTTTGCTCATAGAAGCTCAAACATTTCTTCACAAGGATAAAAGTCCAAACACATTAAAATATGAAATTATGCATTGTAAATAACTTTTATTTTTACATGTCAGAATTAGATTTCATGTTGGCAAGCTTTTATCTTCACATTGCATTAACCAACTTTCTGTAACAGCGAAAGAAGTTTCAGTTACATATGGCCTTGTTTTCAGTTCATTTGCTTAGTTGCACAACCATAGTGTAACTGTTCACAGAAGCACTAAACAGCTTTTTGTGCATAAAAGCTCAAACATAACTTCATGAGCATAACACTCCAAACACATTAACCCTCAAACTGTCCTTGGGGTCTATATGACCCCAATCGACTTTTCATTAGTTAAAAGAAGGGTTCTCTTCATCTCAGAGGACTAAAATTTTGTGACTTTTCCTACATTATCTATCTATACATACAAAAAAAAAAAAAACTGGGCTTGATTTGGTTGTTCTGAAGGTGTGTAATTTTTTTTTTTTATTATTAATCTTGTCTTTGGGGTCAATATGACCCCAATTGAAAATGAATGGGAAATGCAAAAAATTTCACACAGAAATTAAGGCCTGGTACTGGTACACAAACACACAAACACACAAATAAGATTTGTCAAATAAAATCAGCCACACATGCAGAAAAAAAAGATATAAAGGGGTGAGACCTAATGCGCGCACACACACACACACACACACCTACACAACCACACACACACACACACACACACACACACAAAAACACTTACACACACACACTCACACAGACTCTCCCTCTCTCACTCACACTACAAAATGTGCATGGACTCTCTCACTCACACACACGCGCACACACACACACACACACACACACAAAGACACTTACACTCACACAGACACACACACACACACACACAAACAAATACACTTACACTCACACAGAGACACTCACACAGAGACACACGCACACATGCTCTCTCTCCCTCTCACTCTCACTCTCACTCACACAATCTCTCCATCTCTCTCTTTCTCTCTCTCTCTCTCTCTCTCTCACACACACACACACACACACACACACACACACAAAGACACTTACACTCACACAGAGACACACACAGAGACACATGCACATATGCTCTCTCTCCCTCTCTCACTCACACTCACTCACAAAATTTGTGTGGAATGATTATTTTACATAATATTTATGTATTTTACATAATTTTTGGTAGTTTGTTATTGCTTTTATGTTCAGTGTTCAGAATATGATTGTATAAAAAAAAAATATTTGTTGTAGGCCAATACTTTTACTCCTGTTTATTTCTGGATATTGCTGTCGGTTATTTACACTTTTTAAATTTTGTTTACATTCTAAAGTTATTATTATTATTATTATTTTTTTTACATTTGAAACATTAAAATGTTCAGTAATATGCAACTACAGTCTGACTCTGAGTTTTGTCCTTTAGGTGTGACTTGGGTGGCATTTATGAGCAGTTGGCCACATCCAGTAAAATGAATGGCTTTCAATGGCCCTCTGCTGGTCAAAACAAGTTATTGCTTAAACACTAATCTCCTTAGTTTTTTCACTAACCTCCAGATGGCAGAATTCTACACCTAACACCTAGATCAATCTCCAGAAACAATTTAAATTAAATTTAGATAATAATTTAAGTGTTTTTTTCATAAAAAAAAAAGATATTTCACATGCAAGCTAATGGTGTAGTTGCAGATTTTTGTGGTAAATGGGTACAAAAGTACTTCAAATCTCTCAAAACACAGGATTAATGCATAGATGAGGAGTAAACAAAAAAAAATTATATATTATTTGTATTATTGAAAATGTATATATTTTCTACAATTAAGCTTTCAATTAATTCATACTGACGCCAAAGACAAGATTAATAAATAGGAAATGAGGACCATTTGAGGGTTAAAATCTTTCTTCCTGCATTGCAAATAACATTTAATTTTTCATGTCAGAGAAACATTGAATAATGTTTTCAAGCTTTAGTCTTAACTTTGTTTAAACCAACTTTCTGCAACAGAGAACGAAGGCTTTCAGAACATGTGGCCTTGCATTCTGTTCATTTGCTTAGCTGCACTACCATAGTGTAACTGTTCACAGAAGCAGTAAGCTAAGCTTTTCTTACAATTACTCACAAAACAAAAAAAAACCAAAAAAAATAAAATAAAACATTAAGCTTTACAAATATACATTGCAAATAACATTTCTTTTCACGTGCCAGAAATATGTGGGAAAAATTTAGTCTTAACACTGCATAATCCAACTTTATCTTACAGAGAAAGAAGGTTTTCAGCAGGTGTGGCCTTGCATTCTCTTCATTTGCTTAGTTGCACTACCATAGTGTAATTGTTCACAGAAGCACTGAAATTAGCTTTTTGTGCATAGAAGCTCAAACAGAACTTCCGGATCATAACAGTCCAAACACATTAAGATATTAGTTTCTGCATTGCAAATAGCATTTAATTTATCATGTAAGAAAAACATTTAATGTGGGAAAGTTTTAGTCTTAACATTGTTTAAACCAGCTTTCTGTAACAGCGAAAGAAGGGTTTCAGCACATATGGCCTTGTATTCAGTTCATTTGCTTAGTTTCACAACCACAGTGTAACGGGTCGTAGAAGCACTAAACTAAGCTATTTGCTCATAGAAGCTCAAACATTTCTTCACAAGTATAAAAGTCCAAACACATTAAAATATGAAATTATGCATTGTAAATAACTTTTATTTTTACATGTCAGAAACAGATTTCATGTTGGCAAGCTTTAGTCTTCACATTGCATTAACCAACTTTCTGTAACAGCGAAAGAAGTGTTTCAGTTACAAATGGCCTTGTTTTCAGTTCATTTGCTTAGTTTCACAACCACAGTGTAATGGCTCGTAGAAGCACTAAACTAAGCTATTTGCTCAGAGAAGCTCAAACATTTCTTCACAAGTATAAAACTCCAAAAATCGGACTTTCTGCATTTGAAATAACATTTTTTTTCATATGGTAGAAACGTCTTTCATGTGGGCAAGCTTTAGTCTTAACACTGAATAGTCCAACTTTATCTTACAGAGAAAGAAGGTTTTCAGCATATGTGGGCTTGCATTCTCTTCATTTACTTAGATACACTAACATAGTGTTACTCTTCACAGAAGCACTATACTAAGCTTTATGTACATAGAAGCTCAAACATATCCTCATGAGCATAACACTGCAAACACTTTAAAATCTGACTTTCTGCGTGGCAAATAACACTTAATTTAACATGCCAGAAATATCTTTCATGTGGGCAAGCTGTAGTCTTAACATTGCATGAACCAACTTTCTGTAACAGAGAAAGAAGGTTTTCAGCATGTGTTTTTGCATTCTGAAAGTGAAAGTCGGGACATTTGTCAAGTATGGTAACCCATACTCGAAATTGGTGCTCTGCATTTAACCCATCCAAGTGCACACACACAGCAGTGAGAAGTGAACACACCGTGAACACACACCCGAAGAAGTGGGCAGCTATATATCCAGCGCCCGGGGAGCACCTGGGGGTTCAGTGCCTTGCTCAAGGGCACTTCAGCCATGGGTATTGAGAGTGTAAGAGAGTGATGTTCATTCACTCCCTCCCACCTACAACTCCTGCCAGCACCGAGACTCGAACCTGCAACCTTCTGGTTACAAGTCCAATTCTCTAACCATTAGGCCACAGCTGCCCCTTCTATTCACTTAATTAGATGCACTAACATAGTGTTACTGTTCACAGAAGCACTTATCTAAGCTTTTTGTGCATAGAAGCTCAAACAGAACTTTAGAACTTTAGAACTTTTCAGAAAGCTCCAAAAACATTAAAATCTGACTTCATGCATTGCAAATAACATTTAATTTATCATGTCAAATAAACATTTAATGTGGACAAGCTTTTGTCTTCACATTGCATTAACCAACTTTCTGTAACAGAGAAATAATTTTTCAGCATATTTGGGCTTGCATTTGCTTAGTTGCACTGAAGTAGTATTACTGTTCACAGAAGCACTAAACTAATCTTCTTGTGCTTAGAATATATAACATATCTTCATGAGCAAAAAACTCCTAACACATTAAAGCCTAACTTTCTGCATTGCAAACAACATTTCATTTCTCATGTCAGAAATATCTTTCATGTGGGCAAGCTTTAGTCTTAACACTGCATGATCCAACTTTATCTTACAGCGAAAGAAATTTTTCAGCATATGTAGGTTTGCATTCTCTTCATTTGCTTAAGTGTAAATACAGTGGTGTGAAAAAGTGTTGGCCCCTTCCTGATTTCTTATTTTTTTGCATGTTTGTCACACTTTAATGTTTCAGATCATCAAACAAATTTAAATATTAGTCAAAGACAACACAATTAAACGTAACATGCAGTTTTTAAATGAAGGTTTTTATTATTACGGGAAAACTAAATCCAAACTTTAGCACTTAAGTATTTTGTATGCATGTCCTGGTATGTCATAATTTCTAATGTTAAGATTGCAAACCTGTCTTTATATTTTTCATAAGTGTTTCCATTTTCTCTTGTTTTTGTACTATTCTGGAGAAAATTAGCCTGCTGGGGAAAGACTTAAAAAAACAAAGTAAGCAAGTTAATACACACATTTTTGCTGAAATTCATTGTGCTGTTGTTGTTAACAGGTCACTTTAACATAATGCCATACGAGACATTTACACACCCACATACACAGTACAGACACATAAGCCCACATATAGCCATATTATCCAAAATAAATATTAAAAAGATATGTTTTTAGTTAAGTCTTGAAGGCTGACAAAGAAGATATATTACCAAGTGTAAAGGGTAGCGAATACCATAGTTTAGGAGCATTAACACTAAATGACCTATCACCTACAGTGGACAGCCGAAAACGAGGAAAGGACAAAAGACCTAGCTGATGATCTGAGGGACTAGGCAGGAGAATAAGAGTACAATGGGTCAGGCAGATATGGAATTGCAAGACGATTTAACGCTTTAAATGTTAGAAGCAATATCTTAAAATGGATATGTGATGCCACAGGTAGCCAGTGAAGATCATGGAGTCATGGAGATAGGAGTAATGTGAACAGAACGCCTGGTGGAGGTGAGAACTCTTGCTGCAGACTTTTGAACATACTGTAACCTTGCAATAAGTTTTTTAGACAGACCAAGAAATAGAGCATTGCAATAATCTAGACGTGAAGTGATTAATGCATGAATTAAGGTTTCAGTATCAGCTAGAGTTAGAAAAGATCGAAGACGTGCGATATTACGAAGATGGAAAAAAGAAGTTTTAACAACAGAAGAAATGGGAGAGGCAAAAGATAGAGATAAGTCAAATAAGACACCAAGATTACAGACAGATGAAGAAGGCTTAATATGAACCCCATCAATTTCACAGGATAAGTCCATCCTTCTGACTGATGTAACAGAGCCAATTATTAGAATTTCTATTTTGTTATTATTTAGTTTTAGGAAATTCAAAGACATTGATTGCTTGATATCCCTGATGCATGCAGTAAGTGAGTCAGGCAGGCAATGATGGCCAGATCAGATGGCCTAGCTGGTGGTTAGGTAAATTTGAATGTCATCAGCATAGCAATGAAACTGAAGTCCATGCATGCGTATGATGTCACCAAGAGGATATATATAAATGATAAACAGAAGTGGGCCAATAACTGAACCTTGAGGAACACCCTGTGAGACTGGAGCAGTGACAGATTTATTCCCTTGTATGGTGATATAATATTTCCTATCCCTGATGTAGGAAATGAGCCAAGAAAGAGCTAAACCAGTGATACCGATATCAGAAAGACGAGAGATGAGTATTTCATGGCAAACTGTGTCAAATGCAGAGCTTAGATCTAGAAGAATCAAGAAGTTTATTAACCCAGAATCCATAGACAGAAGAATGTCATTAACCACACGAAGAAGAGCAGTTTCAGTGCTATGTGATGAATGAAATCCTGACTGAAAAGGTTCAAAAAGACCATTAGCATTTAAGTAAGATCTCAATTGTGAAGCCACAACTTTTTCAAGAATTTTAAGAATGGTAAATTTGAGGTTGGCCTATAATTGATCATGTCTACATGGTCAAGAGCCGTTTTTTTAAGTATGGGGGTCACCGCAGCCATTTTTAATTCTGCTGGAACTATGGCAGATGCTAAAGTACAGTTAATCATATGTTTTATGTAAGGTTCAACATCAGGAACACCAGTGACAGCGCTACACTGGGGCTAGTGGGGGCTATAGCCCCATCAGAATTTTTAATAGCCTCGGTTTAGCCCCATTTCTTTATGAAGTAACTCCGACGTCATCAATATCATTTCTTTTCTTAGCACCCCCATATATTGGTCTAGCCGCCCCAGATTGTGACTTTCAACAAGTTAACATTTGAGTCAGTTGTATGAGGGGTGTCATTGGGAATGGATTCAGTGATTAACTTTAATTTAGAAGAGAAAATTTTTAAAAAGTAATTCACAAATGCCTCAGAGCCAGAAATAACATTTCACAAGTTCACGCTTACATATAATTAGCTGAAGTATGATAATGCGTATTTGGCATGCTGTCCGGGGAAGGGCTCCAAGCTCGGGAATGGCCCGAACCTAGAGTACCTCCAAAAAGCAATTGAGCAACCAGACAAAGAACGCCCCCCATAATAAGCATTGAGTACTGGTAGGGGCTAATTTTTGAGAAGTCAGTTTGTTGGCAGGCCGGAAGATCCTACGTACTCCGGTGGGAGTGACTTATGTGTTGGAACGGGTGAGCCCTACCGGCTGATGGGGAGGAGCAACGTGATTGTATAGCCCGACCTGGAGGGCCCGAGTTGCCTTGACTGGAATAGGTCACAGTGTCGCGTATGGGCCCTACTGGCTGACAAGCCCCTGCTAATCAGTGGGCAAAGGGCTAAAGGCTGACCGGACAACAGATGTGTGGGTCCTCTCGGTTTGGCAGATAAAAAGGCTTTGGTCTGACCGTCAAGGAAGACTCTTGCGACATCCGACGGGAAATCAATACTCACGGCATCGGATGGATGAGACTCGCAAGTATAGAAGCACAACCGAGAAAACTCTCGCCGACATCTGACGGGAGCACACGCATCAGACGGGTAACCCTCGCCGGGCGGGGAGAGAGAAAAGGAAAAACTGAGAGGGCTCTCATGGCATCCGATGGGGTATCATACTCAGAACCACGAACGGGTAGCACACGCATCGAATGGGTAAGCCACACTGACCGTAGGAATGGAAAAGGTAAGGTTGTCTAGCCGGGAGACTCTCGCTCACGTCCGACGGGAGCTCTATACTTACAGCATCGAACGGGTAAGCCTCGCTAACCGTAGAATGGAAAAGGTAAGGTTGTGTAGTCGGGAGGCTCTTGCTGGCATATGACAGGAGCTCAATACTCATGGCACGGACGGGTAAGCTTCGCCGCTAGTCGGATGAAAAGGCCAAGATTGCTTGAATGGGGGGGCTCTTGCAGCCTTCGACGGGAGTTCAATACTCACTGTACGGATGGGTAAGCAACACCATTAGTTGAAAGAAAACATTCACTCGACCAGGAAAGCGCTTGCAGCATCTGACGGGAGTTTAATACTCACGGCATCAGATGTAAAAACAACGCCTGCACTACCACAAAAAACTTCAAGCATCTCACAATAATTAAACACTCACGACAACATACATGAACCCAACAGGTACTGCATCAGATGAGCCTCGCCGGTAATTGAAAGAGCCACTGGGAGCACTCTTGCAGCACCTGACAGGGAGTTCAATACTATAGTCTGAGCTATCTAAAAGAGTAGATGCTATGAGGATTACTTTGCGTAATTGTTTAACAAATCCAACAAGATGCTTCCGATAATGTGTCAGAAAATCTTGGTTTGGCTTTGCATTCGAAAGTTAAGTGTACAACAAAATGAGTTTCCTGTGTCAGTGTACCCCAAATAAGTGCCATGAATCTGCATGCATGGGCATAGCTTTGAAAGCTGAGGTGATGCCGACTTTTGCCAGTCAAGTGCTAAGACTCATGATTTTTTTTGATTGCATGATTGTTGTCCTACAGTTGAGAGAGAGAATACATTAGGAGCAATCAAGGTGATTATGCTTGAAAACGGTGAACTGTGTGGAGCTGACAGATCGATTAGGAGTTATCCCAGAATTTCCAGAGTAGCCGCTCCAATGGGCTAATGCAAAACTGAGAAGGCGGGGCTTGGAAAGGGCTGATCATAAACCCTTCTTTAATTCATGCCGCCTATGGGGAAAAGCTGAACAGATTATTTCAGTGAAATGGCTGAACGTAATGAAAAATGGCAACATTTGATGTCCACGTTCGAAGATTTATGATTATGCTGTAGCATTTCTGTCATAAAGAATTGTCCAAATATTAAAGATTGTGTACATTTGAATTAAATGTTTAGCCAAACGAGGATTAGATTGCACAGTGACATGTAGAAACAATTGTTGGGACGTTGGTATCCTTTGAAGGCTTTTGATTTAATGTGCATGTAAATTATATTGTTTACAATGCATTATGTTAAGTTTTGTTCAATAGAACTGTATCGTTAACTGCTTTTCATACTTCATTTAAACCAGTCACCATGGCCACATTGCTATTATATCTGTAATTTAAGTCATTTTAAAGGCTATTGTTTGATTAGGTCTATTTATTTATTTATTTATTCCCCTACCATCAATATAAATTATAAATATAACTGCAAGCAGCAATTGCGGGGCCAAGCACTCCAAAGGCAAATTGAGGAGCTAAGCATGGCATGGAGCATCAGACAGATATACCTCGTCGTCTTAATGGGAGAAGCTGAGTCTGACATATAATGGCAAATGCTGATAAACTGTCAATGGATAGAGGTAAGTCAGCTGTATTTATACTATGGTGTTGATTAACTTGATTGTGCACCACCAGTGTTGATTAGGCTAAGTATCTGACGCGCTCCTTCCGAACCGTGTTAATAAAACCATTTTGTGGAAGGTTAGTGAGTTTGTTAACCATAGCAAACAGAGATTTGGGCCTGCACATGGAATTCTTAATAGTAAAGGAAACATATGAGAATATTGCAGCATTGAGGGCAGTACGGTTATTGAGCAAATGTTCTTTCAAAGCCAAAGAGTCCAGTAAGTCCAGTTTTCCTAAACAGTCTTTCCAAGCGACGTCCCATAGCTTTCATTGCTCTGAGTTCTGGAGTGAACCAAGGTGAAACCTGTGCAGATGGAACCAGTCTAGTTTTAAAAGGGGCATGTTTCTCAATTATTTGGGAAATGGTATTGTTATAGATGCTGCATATTTCAGATGGACAGTTGGATAACAAACAATCTGACAAGGTAGAAACCCTTACTTAATCAGAAAAAGCAGATGGAACTTGTTTTACGATAAGTGGGCAGTTTTTTAACAGGCGATGTAGAAATTAGAAAACCGAAACAACAAGTTTAGTAGTTTGTGATCAGAAAAGGCAAAATAATTTCCACTAACAAGAATATTATAATAATAATCCAGATGTACATATAAGATCCAGCATATGACCTCCAGAGTGAGTAGCAAAAGTTACATGTTGAGTTAGACTGAAACAGTCCAGAACAGACATCAATTAATTGCATTGTATAGTGTTTTCATGAACATTATTCAAGTAAGCTCCAAGCCAATTCAAAAGCCAATTCATGCATTTAAATTTGTAATCTGACAAAGGACGCAGCAAACCAGTGCAATTTACCTGGCCTCGGTCTTGGCTAAGCCTGAGGTACATCCCGTCTCCTCCATGAGGTAAAACATAAAAACAAAAATGAGCAGTTCACTGCTTTGTGTGTGCACTTTGGATGGGTTAAATGCAGAGCAGGAATTCTTAGTATGGGTCACCATACTTGGTTGTATGTCATGTCACTTTCACTCACTTTTTTAGTGGCGGACTCTAGTCTCTCGCTCGGTGGCTGCATCCGAAATGGCATAATGAGTAGATACTTAATGTCAATAAGTACTTACTTAATGAGTGCTAAAGGAGTACGTACTCAACAGCCAAATCTCATTGAGTATGAATGCGATCAGCCATGTTTAAAGTTATCAAGTAATCTATGACATTATAACAATCTCATACTATGATGTACTTCATTGTTAAAGAAGATCTTTCCCTGAGCTTGTATGTAATTATAAGTTCTGCAGTAATAATATTAAAAGAAAATAAGAGTGACAGGTGTACAAACACCTCATAGCACCAATAAACCCACAACCCTACCTAGTACCTTTTCCTCCATGTTTGCAATGTTTGTAATATCTGCATAAAGGAGATGTCAGGCAGCTGCTCAAAGATCCCATCTTTCTTGATTTTACACTCAAAAAATGTAAGTATTACTACGTAGACATTAAGATTACCACAGATTGCATTGCTAGGCCAACATTTATGAACAATAATAATGATAAATGCTGACCAATAATTAATTATATTTTTTTAGTAAAACTAGCAAAATGTAATTTGCTTTTCATATGCCATAGAGCTATGTATATGACTACTAGAAAAATGCAGCCAAGGTGAAATCATCTCAATTTTAGGCAAGTAATGAATGAATGCCTATGTTAATGAAACAATTATATTTTATCTACTGACAACAACAGGAAACATGAATAGAGTAAAAGAATAAATAAAAATAACCATGACAATAAATAAGTCAACAACACATGAACCCAAGCTTTATTCAAAAATATTGTAAAAGTAATCATGTACATTCAGTCAATCAACCCACGTCCAACTCATATCACAAAAAGCTGAGACAATACAGCACCTCAATTCTGATCAAATCAAGACCACCGTGTCCACCTTCACCTGTCTCTGCTGTCCATCATGTCTCTCATTGCTGCAGTCAGACCGAATCTGATCATGAATGGGAAAGGGTTATCGAGGCTATCATTGCCCGAGTGCACAGAGACGATGAGGCCCCCACGTACCACACAATCTTGAAGCAAGAGCAGGTGAACACATGCGGAACAATCTGGCTGCCCCTCCATCTGCTCCAAACATTTGTGTGCTGCTCTCCATGAGAACAACTACCTGTAAAACATTTACGCAGAGTAAAAAAATTTACATCTCATGTTGTCAGCATTCCATTTCTTGCCAAACTGCATTATATGTTTACAATTGCATGCTAATTTGTGATATAGCTTCATTATTTTTGTGGCGTTGTGAGCTGTGCCCTTCAGCAAGCCTCTTTACTTCAGGTTGCTGCAGGGGGATTGGGGTCCCTGTAATAAGAGCACTATAAGTCACTTTGAATAAAAGTGCCTGCCAAATGCATAAATGTAAATAAATAAATAAAAAAAAGTAAGGCATTCCACAGGCCATTCCACAGGGTAGGAGCGGCGGCACAGAAAGCTCTGTCACCAGTGGTGCGAGTCTTAATCCTTGGGGGAAGGAGCCGATAAGTGTTTGTGGAGTGAAGGGAACGTGCTGTGATCTGTGGTGTAAGTAGTTCTTGAAGGTAACTGGGGGCATTTCCATGGATACAGTGATGTGTGAGGAGGGAAACTTTGTACTCAATCCTGGCTGGAATAGGAAGCCAATGTAGGGATTGAAGGATTGGTGTGATGTGTTCATATTTGCAAACTCTAATCAGGATCTGAGCTGCAGTGTTCTGAATGTGCTGAAGTTTCTGAATGCTCTTGGCAGGGATCCCGATGAGAAGAGCATTACAATAGTCCAATCTTGAGGAGACAAAGGCATGGACAAGTTTCTCAGCATCACGTAAAGTTAATGTGGGACGGAGTCTGGCAATGTTTCTGAGGTGAAGAAATGATGTCTTGCAAAGTTGCTTAATGTGAGACTCAAAGGTTAAATGAGGATCAAGTCTGACACCAAGATTTGGAACTGATGATGATAGTGGAATGACTTGGCCAGAAAAAGTAATGCAGGTTATGGTAGATGTTCTGATCTGATGTGGAGAACCAATGAGGATTGCTTCTGTTTTCGAACTGTTCAGTTGGAGAAAATTATGATTCAGCCATGTGCTTATTTCCTCTAGACAGGCAGTGATTATGGATAAAGTTGATGGTGATGAGTGATTATCTATTTTTATATACAGTTGTGTGTCATCAGCATAACAGTGAAATGAAATTCCTAGACGACGGATGACTTTTCCAAGAGGAAGCATGTAGAGAGTAAATAAAATGGGTCCAAGAATTGAACCCTGTGGAACCCCGCACCCAACAACATGCCTACAGGACCTTGAATTTCCCATGGCCACATATTCAGACCTGTCTGTGAGGTATGACTCAAACCAGCGCAAGACATTATTATTAAATCCAATGGAGTGATGTAGCCAGTTAAGAAGGAAGTTATGATCAATGGTATCAAATGCTGCTGAGAGATCCAGGAGGATAAGGAGTGATGGTGAGCCAGCGTCAGCTGTCATCAGCGGATCATTTGTGACTCTCACTGTTTCTGTGCTATGGGCCGAGCGGAAGCCAGACTGAAACTTTTCATAGATATTGTTGTATTTGAGGTGGTCCTGAAGGTAACTAGCAACTACTTTTTCCAGAACCTTTGAAAAAAATGGCAGGTTGGATATGGGCCTATAATTAGCAGGAGATTTAGGATCAAGGTTTGGTTTCTTGAGTAGAGGTTTAATTATAGCCGTTTTAAGAGCAGGGGGGACATGAGCAGACTGGGGGGATTGCTTTATAATCATGGTGATAAGTGGACTAAGAGCAGGAATGTTCGCTTTAACCAGTGCTGTAGGGAGGTGGTCGAGGGCACAGCTGGAGGATCTCATTCCTCTAATGATGTCCATCCTCTTATTGTCAGTTCTTCCACATGTACAGTACATACATACAGAGAATTGAAATTGCGTTACTCTCAGACCCCCAGTGCATACAGATAACACTAACAGTAGAGCCTAAAAATCTAGATCAAATATAAAATATAAGATACAACTATACAATAAGGGAATGTAAAAAAGACATATAATAAAATAAAGTAATTAAAAATAAAATAAAAATAAAAATAAAGTTAAATAAAGCAGCGCAAGGCACATGGCAGATAGACTCGCATCCTCGCAGTTCAATCCTTGTGTGTGTGTGTTTTCCAAACACAAAAGGTGATTTTGGTCAAGTTTGTTCTGCTGGTTTCTGTTTATACAATATCAGTCAATGGAGCCTGACTTCCAGATTTTTCATGAAATTATTTGACAATACTTGAAACTTCTGAAACTTGGGTTTTATTGACTAATACTGTATGAACCGAAAACAGCAGAACAAACTTGACCAAAATCACATCTTCAGTGTCTTTTGGTCTTTCTTTAGATGCTCTCGCTGGCTCTGGGCTCATTGAGGATGAAGAGACCACAGCAACATCCGGCTCAGTTGAGGCAGTAACAGAACGCTGATTTATACACCCCCTCATCCATGTCACTGGACCATTTCCAGGATGCTGTTGTGGACTTCTCCATCCTCACTGCTCACACCAGTCTGCGGACATTTCTGATCCTGCAAAGATGCACAAATTTAACACACAAGCAGTCATTTTAACAGCACAATGTCATTTGATTTCTGTATTAGAAGTAACAAAATTATTTCTTACGTTTTCTTACTTTATATTTTTGTTTCAGGTTTTCCTTTTTTTCCACAAAAGCTGCCGTCACCTGCTCCACCACAAAAGCTCTGCATCAAATGTACAGCAATCAAGAATCAGAAAAGCGCTGTTATAGCTATGTTTGAAATTACAATAATTAAAATAAATTACAATTTAAGATTTTAAAGATGCTTTATTAATTTCAGTAGTATTTTCAATGAAAGCCTTTGATGGCAGCATTCCTTCATCAGTCACTCTGCACTGGATAAACACACGTGTCTCATCTGTCTCTGTAACATCCAGACAAGAGTCAAGTCACCTTTGAGATTTATCTGCTTAATATTACAATTTAAATGTTGAAGTAGCTGTTGTGTTAACTCACTTTTTTTATCCAACACAAATGTTCCTCAATTTATCGACAGTACTACTCGACAAATGAAATAGATAATTTATGTTCAGTTACTTCATGTAGATTTGTTTATTTACATTAATCTGAAGCATTGTTGACAACAGTGAATTCTGCATAATAGTACACATAAATCACTCACTCAGATGTCTGTTCATGTTTTGATGTGCTCATATGCAATTCTTTTAGAATATTTTCCTGTCTCATATTAAATAGACATTTAGAAATTGTCTTTAAGATGTATATGGTTTATGTAAATACACTTTGGAGACATGCATGTGTTTACTGGAGCTCCGCTGTTCGCTATACATCACAAAACATGTTTTTACATAATCAAATATACAGAAACGTTACTGTCTAGCGCCTTTACACCTTAAGCAAATCAACAGTTTACTATACAGTAGCTCAACAAATGCGATTTTAACAGGGGAAGCCGTGTTTCTGATTTATAATACTCACATTTGTAAACACCCTCGTCGCTGTTCTCCATCAAGTTTGATAATGACGTATCCTCTTGCGTGTGCTTCTGGGATTGAAAAGTGTCCATCGATGAACACTTCAGAATCTGGATTGAAGCAGTAGGAGGTTTCGAACATCTTTTCATGTACTGTTTTCTCCTACTATATAGTAGATAAGTAGGCATATTAGAATGCAAATTAACCCATTTAATCCCACCATACACAATAGTGACTGTAAAAGGGTTTTAATTTATAAAGCTCTAAAAACCTTTCTGACTATGTTTTAGTGCACTTCCTGCAAATATGGAAAAAATAAAGGGTCTCAATTAAATATGTGTAGTTTCACATGATAAGTGCAAAGTGTCACATTAATAGAGCAGCTTATTTCCTGTTTGCACCTTGAGAAGATGATGGCCGCATCAAAGCTCCACAACTAAAAGCTAGTAAAGTGTCTTAACATAAATATATAACAAACATTTTTGGTACACATGATCTTTAGGGTGTCTAGTATTAATATATGCATTCACATATATTTAGTTTGGTTGAGTGTGGTCATAGAATGAGTAAACATGTTGATGGTCACAATAGTGACCGGTGGGATAACAGCGAACAGTATAAATCCAATTGCAGTTGCTAGTGAAAATGTAACAATTTTGAAATGCGGCTAGTGAAAATGTAACAATTTTGAAATGCGGTGATGGTTGGTGTTCCTATCAATGTTGCATAAGCTTTTTTTTTTTTTTTTTTTTTGCATAATAGTAACCATACAATGTGATCAAACAGTTTAAAAAAGCTGGGCTAAGATATCTAACCATTTTTATGACTGCAGAAATATGTTATTTCAGTTCATACATTATCCCTCAATGTGACCAAACATAAAATAAAAATTTTCACACACTTGTCCAAGAAAATTCCAAAAATAATTATTTCAAAGGGTTACTAATGTTACTAATGAACAAAAATTGGGATTAAACGGGTTACATACGTCCATATATATGTCCGAATCTCGCAAGAATTAGTGTAATTTTCGCCTACTCTTTTATGAATACTGAGCATTCAGACATAGTAGGTAAGTATGCCATTTCAGACACAGTCGGTGCATTTTAATCTAAAAACATTATGTCATGTTTGCATCTCTATTTTTTTATTTTGGAAAGTTATGTACAATGATTAACAGCAATGTGTTTTTCTTTAATTGTTGAAGTGTAATGTTGTCTGCCGTGGATCTGAAGAATCACACTCAGTCTCGGGGTTTTGTTTCCAGAAGATAGACTTTATTTCAGAGATAAACAAAGCCGAGAGGTTCTCTGCGAGAAGATCTCCCAAATGTTAGGTGGTATCTCGTTATATACAGTTTTTCTGGTATTCAGGGTTAGCCGTGTTCAATATAGTTTTCCTTATACATACAATTCAATTCCTCCCTAGAGAGAAGGGGCCCCCAAGACTGTTATGCTGAAGAACAAGGCCCACTTATATGTTTCCAGATGTTTCTCATCTGGGGCTGTACATCCTTGCCACGTAGGCCACTTTCTTCCTAAACATAAACTATATGATTATAATGGAATAACAACTAGATATATAAATGGCTAGATTCACATTGATTTACTTGATTAGTAAAAATCTTATTAAAGGGATAGTTCACCCAAAAATCAAAATTATGTCATTAATGACTCACCCTCATGTCGTTCCAAACCCGTGAGACCTCCGTTCATCTTCGGAACACAGTATAAGATATTTTAGATTTAGTCCGAGAGCTTTCTGTCCCTCCATTGAGAATGTATGTACGTCCAGAAAGGTAATAAAAACATCTTCAAAGTAGTCCATGTGACATCAGAGGGTCCGTTAGAATTTTTTGAAGCATCGAAAATACATTTTGGTCCAAAAATATCAAAAACTACGACTTTATTCAGCATTGACTTCTATCCCCGGGTCTGTTATGAGCGCGTTTCACAGCACATCCGGTTCGCGAACGAATCACTCGATGTAACCGGATCTTCTTGAACCAGTTCACCAAATCGAACTGAATCGTTTGAAACGGTTCGCGTCAACAATAAGCATTAATCCACAAATGACTTAAGCTGTTAACTTTTTTAACATGGCTGACACTCCCTCTGAGTTCAAATAAATCAATATCCCGGAGTAATTCATTTACTCAAACAGTACACAGACTGAACCGAGCCAGATAACAGATGTCGGACGCGTCCGATTCGAAACCCGAGGAGTTGATGATACTGCGCATGCGTGAAGCAGACTGACACACATCGCGTCTGAACTGAACTGGTTCTTTTGGTGATTGATTCTGAACTGATTCTGTGCTAATGTTATGAGCGCGGGTAAACCGAAGGCTTGAATCAAGGGCAATCATCGCCAATGAAGTCATTACGTCGAGCGCAAAAGAACTAGTGAACCGTTTTCGGCAACCGGTTTATTGAATCAAACTGTCCGAAAGAACCGGTTCGCGGAGAAGAACAGAACTTCCTATCACTACCGGTGATCCGAAAACCGATGCAACCGGTTCTTGACTCGAGAACGAGTCAATGTTTCGTTCGTTATCTGGCTCGGTCATCAGTTCAGTCAGTGTACTGTTTGAGTAAATGAATTACTCCGGGATATTGATTTATTTGAACTCAGAGGGAGTGTCAGCCATGTTAAAAAAGTTAACAGTTTAAGTCATTTGTGGATTAATGCTTATTGTTGACGCGAACCGTTTCAAACGATTCAGTTCGATTTGGTGAACTGGTTCAAGAAGATCCGGTTACATCGAGTGATTCGTTCGCAAACCGGATGTGCTGTGAACGCGCTCATAACAGACCCGGGAGAGAAGTCAATGCTGAATAAAGTCGTAGTTTTTGATATTTTTGGACCAAAATGTATTTTCGATGCTTCAAAAAATTCTAACGGACCCTCTGATGTCACATGGACTACTTTGAAGATGTTTTTTATTACCTTTCTTGACGTGGACAGTATACCGTACATACATTCTCAATGGAGGGACAGAAAGCTCTCGGACTAAATCTAAAATATCTTATACTGTGTTCCGAAGATGAACGGAGGTCTCACGGGTTTGGAACGACATGAGTCATTAATGACATAATTTTGATTTTTGGGTGAACTATCCCTTTAATAAAAATCTTCTACATTGTATGCTTTGATTAGCTAAATTTAGACGCACCATATTTGACCTTTATATTTTACCTTGTGTGTCTTTACAGGTATGTTTGGGCTTTCTTTTGAGTACATATACATTATGTTTAATGGTGGAATTAAATAATAAAAAAACTATACATAACCGTTATCTTTCTTTGTTGTACTGGTGGTTTAAAGTAATAAAAATGACTCTTATTCAGAGGTGGGTAGTAATGAGTTACATTTACTTCGTTACATTTACTTGAGTACATTTTTTGCTAACTAATACTTATATTTAAAGATGGGTACTTTTACTCTTACGTAATTTTTTGGGGGGGAAATCTGTACTTTTACTCCGTTACTGTGGGTGACTTATATATTGATATATTGATTTATTACCAGTGCTGGAAACAGTTTTGCTGCTTAATATTTTTTGGAACCTGTGACATTTTGTTTAGGATTCTTTGATGAATGGAAAGCTAAAAAGAACATCATTGATAGTAGATCAACATATTGGAATGATTTCTGAAGGATTATGTGGCACTGAAGACTGGAATAAAAATATACATACATACATACATATATACATACACACACACACATACATTTTTTCTATTTATCCACATAAAAATAGACTATAGATATTCAGTATATGACCCAAAGTAACTAGTAACTAATTACTTGAGTAGATTTTTTATCCAATACTTTTTTACTCTTACTCAAGTAACTATTCAGAATAGTACTTTTACTTTTATTTGAGTACAGTTTTTGGGTACTCTACCCACCTCTGCTCTTATTGCATGTTTAATGTGTCATTGTGTCATGACTTTGAGTGGCCCATCATTACTTATTCATTATTAACTACCCATAAACTAAAATCTACTCATGGTTTGTTAATGTATTATTTTGACATGACTTTACTTGAGGGGGCCCAATCATAATTAATTAACTGTTAACTACTTACTAAACTCAGCTCATTTATTTTATACTATCAAAAACACATGTACCAACACAGTAAGTATTGAGCCCGATTAAGAGATGTGGTGTCACTGGCGTGGCTTTTCATGAAGTCAGAGAGTGGAGGTACAGGATTACACCCACCGAACTCTCTGACCTTGCCTGCATGTTTCTAGTTTGGTCATTTCTTTAGGAATCATTCTACAAATATTCTTTGCGGGTTTTGAGTTATTTATTTTTTAATCTGCATATAAGTCAAGTCAAGTCACCTTTATTTGTATAGTGCTTTAAACAAAAAAGATTGCGTCAAAGCAAATGAACAACATTAATTAGGAAAACAGTGCGTCAATAATGCAAAATGACAGTTAAAGGCAGTTCATCATTGAAATCAGTGATTTCATCATGCAGCTCAGTTCAGTTTAAATAGTATCTGTGCAATAATTTGCAATCGTCAACGATATCGCTGTAAATGAAGTGTCCCCAACTAAGCAAGCCAGAGGCGACAGTGGCAAGGAACCAAAACTTCATCGGTGACAGAATGGAGAAAAAACCTTGGGAGAAATCAGGCTCAGTCGGGGGCCAGTTCTCCTCTGACCAGACGAAACCAGCAGTTCAATTCCAGGCTGCAGCAAAGTCAGATTGTGCACAAGAATCATCTTTTTCCTATGGTCTTGTCCCGGTGGTCGTTTGAGACAAGGTCTTTACAGGGGATCAGTCTCTGGGGCTCTAGTTGTCCTGGTCTCCTCTGTCTTTCAGGGCTGTAGAGGTCCTTTTTAGGTGCTGATCCACCATCTGGGCTGGATACATACTGGATCCGGGTGACTGCAGTGACCCTCTGATTTGGATACAGACTGGATCTGGTGGCTACGGTGACCTCGGAATAAGAGAGAAACAGACTAATATGAGCGTAGATGCAGTCACAGTATAGAGTGAGTTTAAAGGGAAAGAGAACAACACAAAACAGACAAGATTAGTTATTAGTGTATTTAAGTATTTTCCATGCTTGATGAGGAGGATCACATTAATCATTCTCCACCCAGTAATGATTATGACAATGCTGAAGATGTCAAAATCTCAAATTATGATAATAAATTATTTAAATTAATTTCAAAGTCAGAGTATTTCTTATTTCCTTCCTAAAGAGGCTGTTTGATTTAGTTTACCCATAAATGTTAATTAATACATTAACTATCAAACATGTACTAACATGTAGTTAAGGCTGCCATTTTTCATGCATGGAAACCATATAACTTAAGTCATAGTTAAGGATAGCTCTTCATTAGTTCATGATTAGTTAACACCTTTAATAATCATTAGCAAATAGTGAATTAAGTATTAATTTAGGCATTAGTACATGATTATTCATGTACCCTTATTGTAAAGTGTTACTGCATAAACCACTGAGGTTTCTCTCACTGAGAACACAGTATTACTGTTCATAGCAGGTCTAAACTGAAACTCTAACATAACTTGTGCATAAAACTTCTAAAACAACTGTCTTTCTGCATTGCAAATAAGATTTCATTTCATACGGGCAAGCCTTACTCTTAACATTGCATATACCAAATTTCTCTCACTGAGAATTAAGCTTTACACCATGTGTGTGCTTGCATTCTCTTCATTTGCAGATGCATTATTGCAGTATTGCTGTCCATATAAACTCTATATTAATCTTGCTGTGCATTGAAGCTCTAACATAATTGGTTGTGCATAAAACTAATACATGAAGAATTGTCCTTCTGCATTGCAAAAAAGATTTAATTTTAATATGAAAGAAACATCTCTCATATGGGCAAGCTATACTCTTAACATTGCATAAACCAACCATCTCTCACTGAGAAAGAAGCTTTATAGGAAGTGTGCGCTTGCATTCACTTAATTTGCTTAGAAGCACTAACACAGTATTACTGTTCATAGGAGATCTAAAGTGATATTGCTGCGCATTGAAGCTCTAAAATAACTTGTGCTTAAAACTTCTATTAAGAATTGTCTTTATGCTTTGCAAATGATATTTCATTTCATACAGAATAAACATATTTCATATGGGCAAGCTTTACTCTTAACATTGCTTAAACCAACTATTTCTTTGTCACTATCACACACTGCCGTACCCATGAGCTCCACCAGAGGGCACTATATCCCTGACTTTTATAATTCACCCAGGTCTCGATTTCCCACAAACCTTTGCCTGCAGGGAGACACACAACCATTTTGAGGGGCAGGGGCTCAAGTGGAAAAAATTCCCTGTAATTCCCTCACACTCACCCAATTGTTTCATTTTATTTCATTTTTTCAACAGATGTCTACAAAATAATCAGTTCAAATTGTTGTCATAATTACACTTACTGTCCCAGTCTAATGGAAAGGAAATCTCCAAAACACACATTAAGGTGTTTGTTTTAAGCCTACTACCCTCATCTGTTTGCTTCTGTAGATTCCTTCTAAATTAACCAAAACAAGCTTTCTGCATATTTAAACAACATTTCAAGGGAAAAGACTCTTGATGCAAGTCATTAACTAATAACTGGGGAAGTTCTGTGGTGATATGCTTTAGTTATTTTGTTTATCCTATTCATCTGTAATGCCTTGTGTCAAATGTATGCAAATTAGCACATTTTAATTACTTAACACCTGATTTGCATATCAATGTGGCGATTCTGCTAATTTGACTGTATTAAGCTGCCAGTTCTCCATTAAGTTAGCCTGTATGCCCATGATATATTGCCTTAGCTAAACTTTAGCTAATTTATTACATGGTAGCTCATGAGTCATGGATGTTAGCAAGACAAATGAACTATATTTGCCTTTTGTATAATTAGCTGTAAATTCGAGGCACAGGCAGCAACTGAAAGGGGAGGGAGGGCTTCACTTCTGCGGCTCTCTGCCTGTCTGTGATGTGCCGATCAATGTGTGCTACACTGCTGTGCTGCATGCGCCGGCATCTCAACTCGGAGTTCGGAGTCTCAACATTTCCCATCCCGACCTATTTTGATTTTGTATTTGTTTGACAGGGAAAGCTGTGTGCAAACAGAAACACATACACATAATACATATATTCATTTATATAAAAAAAACTCCCCAGAAAAAGGGCACTTTCTCTCGAGAAAGAAAAAGGGCAGGTGCTCAAGCCCCCTTTGATATCTGTGTGTGCACGTGCCTGTTTGCCTGGACTCACTCTCATTACCATTCATACCAGGTAGTGAAGGGTCGTTCTTGAACGTTCATTTTGAACAATCTTTAATGTGACTTGGGAAGAATGAGTCGTCTCTGGGAGTTAAGGCTGATTTATACTTCTGCGTCAAAACTATGCCGTAGGTTGTGCCTAGTACGTGCAGGCTGTGGTGTAGCCTGACGTGCACCTCTCCAAAAATGTCACAGCGTGTCACATCTACACGGACTGCAAGCTCTGTGATTGGTCTGCTAGTACCCCTCCCTCTGTATGTATTTTAAGGTTTGTGCATGTGTTTTGCACTTTAATATATTTTAATATTTAAAAAAAATTGTTCAGTTGTGCACGTGTGATGTCCTATCGGTTCTATACTGGAATTAGTGGAACTGGAAGTTTTGCTTGCGAGTGAAGCTGTCTCTCAGGGGGCGGTCTTCACCCACCAGGATGAAAGGCCTATTTCGTCAGGCCAATATTTTCAGAGATTATAGTTTATCATAGCTCCAGTGATGTAAGGCGTGTAACACACATTAAGTCACTATGCCATTTGGTAGGTTAAAATTTGTAAATTATGACCATATGCACAAGTCTATTCGCGGCACCCAACAGCATTTGGCACCGATGTCTATACATTCTGACTTCACCCTAGTCTACAAGACTGTATTGTGCATTTTAATAACAGGTTTGTTTTGTACTGTCTTTAAGACTGTAACGTTTGAGCTGACGAGACATGAGAACTGCGGATCCATGTGCAAGCTTTTATTGGTCAGAGACGTGGTCATAACCGGCATGGGTCAAACAATGGCAAACAGGTATATAGAGGGCAAGACACAAGAATAATCCTAGGGCAAGCGTGGGTCTTCGATGAGCGAACAGTATCCAGACAGGGTAATCCAAAGGGTAAATCCAAAAATATGAAAGCAAGAATCAAAACCAGGTAAACAATCCAAAACAAAACACGAAGGCAAGACAAGGCAGGAAACGAGACAACATGGGCTAAACAATACTCAGCAGAATGGTGGTGTGAGACTGAGTTATATACTGACAGGATAATGAGGTAACGAGGAGGGAGGAGCTAATCAATTACTATAGAAACTAACAAGATGGGCAAAGGAACAAGGGAACACAGAAACAATGGGGAACAAGAACATTTTAAAATAAGAGTCCACAAAACCAAGGACAGGTGAACATAGACTGGGATCCTGACATAGCACCCCCCCCCACCCACCCCAAGGAGGGGATTCCAGATGCCCTTATGCAATCTAGGAGGGCAGTGGAGCGGAGGTGGAACAGGGGGAGGGATGGAGGGCCAGATCCATGTAGGAGTGGAGTGGCCAGGAACCGAGGCAGAGCAGGCGGCCCAGGAGCCCGCCAGGGCGGAGCAGGCAGCCCACCACAGCCGAGCAGATGGAACAGAAGACCACCAAAGAGGAGCAGATGGGGCCGGGACCCATGGTAGAGGGGCCTAGGGAAAGCAGAGACAGACAACACAGGCAGTGCATTCATGGTCTCAGGGACCGAGGCAGGGAACACAGAGTCCATAGACGGCCTCCATAGCCATAACAGGACAGAACGAGAATTCATAGACGGCTTATATGGCCATGACAGGGCAGGACGAAGTTTCAAAGATGGCATCCATAGCCATGACAGGACGAGAGTTCATGGACAGCCTCCATAGCCGTGACAGGATAGGACGAGAGTTCATGGACAACTGAGATGTGACGAGGCTCTGGACAATCAGCTGAGATGTGACGAGTCTCTTGGAAGGTCAGTTGTGAAGTGACGAGACTCTGGATGACCAGTTGTGAAGTGACGAGACTCTGGATGACCAGCTGTGATGTGACGAGACTCTGGATGATCAACTGAAAAGTGGCGAGACTCTGGAAGGTCAGCGGAGATGTGACTTGACTCAGGAAGAGCAACTGTGATTTGACTTGATTCATGAAGAACAGTTGTGACTGGACTTGACTCATGAAGATCAATGGCGACTTGACTTGACTTGACTCGACTCATGAAGATCAATGGCGACTTGACTCGACTCATGAAGATCAATGGCGACTTGACTCGACTCATGAAGATCAATGGCGACTTGACTCGACTCATGAAGATCAATGGCGACTTGACTCGACTCATGAAGATCAATGGCGACTTGACTCGACTCATGAAGATCAATGGCGACTTGACTCGACTCATGAAGACAATGGCGACTTGACTCGACTCATGAAGATCAATGGCGACTTGACTCGACTCATGAAGATCAATGGCGACTTGACTCGACTCATGAAGATCAATGGCGACTTGACTCGACTCATGAAGATCAATGGCGACTTGACTTGACTCTGGAAGATTGACTGTGATTTGACGTGACTTGACTCGTGAAAATCAGCTGTGGCTGCCATTTTGCAATCAGGCTCAGCTGTTACCGCCATTTTGTGCTCATGCTCTAGTGCGGCTGCCATTACATGAGTGAGTGCGGTGTCACATTCTTCCTCCACAAAACCCACAGTGAATGGAGAGCCAACAGTCAACAAAGCATAATCCATAAACTGAGCGAGTGATGAGCGTAGACCCTCGCGTCTAAGCTTAGACCTAAGAGATTGGTTAATGCCATCACAAAAAAAAACTATCAAAAGACAGTCTGGTAAATCTGAATAGTGTGCGATTGCTAAATATTCTCAAATATAGTTCTCAAGTGATCGTGAACCCTGCCTGAGGGCTAACAAAATTCTTGCCGTGTCCATACCTGGCCAATGTTCCTCAGAAAACCCGCTGGATCAACGTGTGGCTGAGTATTCTGTAGTGTTTGAGCCGATGAGACGTGAGGATAACAGGCATGGGTTAAACAATGGCAAACAGGTATATAGAGGCCATGACAAGAATAATCCTAGGGCAAGAGTGGGTCTTCGATGAGCAAACAATATCCAGACAGGGTAATCCAAAGGGTAAATCCAAAAATATGAAAGCAAGAATCAAAACCAGAAAGCCAGGTAAACAATCCAAAACAAACCACGAAGGCAAGACAAGGCAGGAAACAAGACAACATGGGCTAAACAATACTTTGCAGTGAATGGTGGTGTGAGACTGAGTTATATACTGACAGGAGAATGAGGTAACGAGGAGGGAGGAGCTAATCAATTACTATAGAAACTACCAAGATGGGCAAAGGAACAAGGGGACACAGAAACAATGGGGAACAATAACATTTCAAAATAAGAGTCCACAAAACCAAAGAGAGGGGAACATAGACTGGGATCCTGACAAAGACCTGTGCAATGACAATTGCAAAGCTTATTATTTCAGCAGTAACGATTAAAATTCAGGTCCTGTCAGCCAGTACCACTGTAGTCTTGAAGAAACATTGGTTTGAAGAACTTTTAATGAACTAACTTCCACATTTCAGTATGCCCCTGACTTTAAAGTGGGGGTTTTATTTGTGACTAATCCCAACAGCCTAGAATTCTAACAGTAGAACATTACATTTTTCTTTTCTGTTCTGTTTGCAACATCAATTTACAGTATTTTCCAGTCGTAGTATAATTTTTTATACAATTAATAGTAGAATAACCAATTAATAGTTTCACGCATTTTATATTGTTGGTTGACAATGTTTTTTTGTTTTTCCCTGAGATGCAACAAGTCTTCAGATGGAAGATGCTAATTTTATCGCTTTCCTACTGATGCGGAGACTCTGGGTTCATAAGGTAAACTCATATTATGATTATTCCATGTAAACACATTTAATGGCTTAGTCACGGTGAAAGTGAAACTTTAACGATGCATAGTGCTTTAAAACCACGTTAAATTTAAATGTTTATGGCCACATGAAGCTGTTAGAAAGCAGATTGAGGATTTTCTAGAAGCAAGGATAAAATAACATTGTGTAACTTACCAGCCCTAACAAAGCCGAAATGTGGTACTTTATTCACTAAAATAAGTTTAATCTGACCATATTCAAAAACTTGTTCACTCTGCCGTTATTTAATAGATTAAATGTGCTATTGAATAGTTTGTGGAGACATGTTTTTAATAATAATTTAGCAAATTTGGGAGAGCCAGTCTCCCAACCTTTTTAGGTTTTTTAAAAAAAAGGTTTTTTTAAGAAAGTCCCCCTCCCCATATAAAGGAAGACAGCAACCTATTGGTTGACTGAAAAAAGGACTTTGGCAAGAAAATTGTAAGGCTCTGAAACAAATACAATAATCTGAGTAACACATTAATTTTAACACAATTGATTTTACCAGTTAAAAGACGAATATGTAACATTATAATTAGCTTTAAACAGATCAGGGTACGAACGGTTAATATTTATTCCTAAATATTTAAATCTTGATTTTGATATACAAAAGGGCAAGTCTGTATCTGTAATCTCATCTGCCATATGATTTACAGGGAAGCATATACTTTTAGAGAAGTTTAATTTATAACCTGAAAAGTACCCGTACTCTTAGTATTTTCACAACTTCAGAGATGCATGATAGTGGGTCAGTTATACAGGTGCTGGTTGTATAATTAGAATATCATCAAAAAGTTGATTTCACTAATTCCATTCAAAAAGTGAAACTTCTATATTATATTCATTCATTACACACAGACTGATATATTTCAAATGTTTATTTCTTTTAATTTTGATGATTATAACTGACAACTAAGGAAATTCTCAAATTCAGTATCTCAGAAAATTAGAATATTACTTAAGACCAATACAAAGAAAGGATTTTCAGAAATCTTGGCCAACTGAAAAGTATGAACATGAAAAGTTTGAGCATGTACAGCACTCAATACTTAGTTGGGGCTCCTTTTGCCTGAATTACTGCAGCAATGCGGCGTGGCATGGAGTCGATCAGTCTGTGGCACTGCTCAGGTGTTATGAGAGCCCAGGTTGCTCTGATAGTGGCCTTCAGCTCATCCACATTCTTGGGTCTGGCATATCGCATCTTCCTCTTCACAATACCCCATATATTTTTATGGGGTTAAGGTCAGGCGAGTTTGCTGGCCAATTAAGAACAGGGATACCATGGTCCTTAAACCAGGTACTGGTAGCTTTGGCACTGTGTGCAGGTGCCAAGTTCTGTTGGAAAATGAAATCTGCATCTCCATAAAGTTGGTCAGCAGCAGGAAGCATGAAGTGCTCTAAAACTTCCTGGTATATGGCTGCGTTGACCTTGGACCTCAGAAAGCACAGTGGACCAACACCAGCAGATGACATGGCACCCCAAACCATCACTGACTGTGGAAACTTTACACTGGACCTCAAGCAACGTGGATTGTGTACCTCTCCCAGAGTCTGGGATCCTGATTTCCAAAGGAAATGCAAAATTTACCTTCATCAGAGAACATAACTTTGGACCACTCAGTAAAAGTCCAGTCCTTTTTGTCTTTAGCCCAGACGAGACGCTTCTGACGCTGTCTGTTGTCCAAGAGTGGCTTGACACAAGGAATGCGACAGCTGAAACCCATGTCTTGTATACGTCTGTGCGTAGTGGTTCTTGAAGCACTGACTCCAGCTGCAGTCCACTCTTTGTGAATCTCCCCCACATTTTTGAATGTGTTTTGTTTCACAATCCTCTCCAGGGTGCAGTTATCCCTCCTTGTGCAAGGTATCAATGGTCGTCTTTTGGACAACTGTCAAGTCAGCAGTCTTCCCCATGATTGTGTAGCCTACAGAACTAGACTGAGAGACCATTTAAAGGCCTTTGCAGGTGTTTTGAGTTAATTAGCTGATTAGAGTGTGGTACCAGGTGTCTTCAATATTGAACCTTTGACCAAGGTTTGCTGAGTTCATGTTCTACTAAATCTAACTAAAGAGGAAAAGACCTGTTATACTTTTACAGAATAGTGAAAAAAGAAATGTATAACTTTCTTCTACAGTAGCAGTAAATAAATGTTGGGATTACAGATATGTTGAACAGTATTTTGAACTGCCTGTGAATCTGTGTACTGAAACTGCAATTCACTGCAGTATATTCTGCAACCACATGGTGGCAAACTGACACAAACTGAATTATTTAAAAAATGTAATCTTGTGATTCTTATGTCTTGAATTCTGATCACTACCAGCATTTAAATTCACAGCAATATGCCTTGGTTTGTTAAATAATTTATTTTTGATAAAATTTGCTTGTATGTTCACAGTTTTACAACCAGAAAAGAGAGGTCTTCAGTAAAGGCACTAAGAAGAAAACTGTGTCCTGTCATTCCTGGAACCACCTTGTCTTACTGTATGTTTAGCTCGCTGCATAGGCTGAGTAGCCACACACTCAACCGAGGGCAGAAGACATATTTTGTCTTAAGACTTAGTTTTTCTCTATATAGTTCTGCCTTTGGGGCCTTAGCATACTGACGGTCAGTTTTCTGTATAGATTCGATATAGAGATTGAGTTTCTCCTGTGTTTTTTTCCTTTCTTTATTACATAAGGCAGAGTACGATATTATTTCTCCCCTTATTACAACCTGAAATGTCTCCCATAATAATGATGGTGATATAGAGTCTGTTTTATTAGTTAGTAGAAAATTGTCAATTGCACAAGATATGAATTGGCAAAAGTTTGCATCTGAAAGAAAAGTTGTTTAGCCTCCATACTGACCATGTTGGGTAGTTATAAGTAAAACAAATATCCAGAATTACAGGGGCGTGATCTGATTCGACAATAGCAGAGTATTCTATGTTTTTTATTGCTGGGATAAGTCTTTTATCAGTAAAGAAATAATCTATCCTTGAATATGTCTGATGGACATGTGAAAAGCAAGATAATTCTTTTTTATCAGGAAATAAAAACCTCCATGGATCCACACATCCAATTTGAGTCACATATCCAGCAATAATCTGAGTTATTTTTAAAAGAGGTACAGTTTTAGGGTTGGAACGATCCATAGCTGTATCCATCACACAATTCAAATCCCCACCAAATATTAGATGGTAAGTGTTAAAAACTGGTAACAAGGAAAATATATATTTTTTTTTCACAAAATCAACGTCATCCCAGTTGGGTGCGTAGACACTCACCAGGACTACTGGTGTCCTGAAAAGATGGCCTGATACAATAATGTACCGCCCTTGGGGATCTGAAATTGTTTCAGATGCAGTAAATTGTACTTTATGAATTATAATGGCTGCACCTCTAGCCCTATGGTTAAAGCTAGAGTGGTAAACCTGGCCAACCCAAGTTTTTTGAAGTCCGTTATGATCTTCAATACGTAAGTGTGTTTCCTGTAGAAAGGCTATTTCTGTTTTTAGTCTCTTAATATATGTAAATACGCAAGTTCTTTCAACCGGTCCATTTAACCCTCTAACATTCCAGCTAACAAAGCGTGTTGCTGACCCTCCTAAACATTTCACTTTATTGTCCATATCTGCCATTATTTATCAATAACTGTCTGTATGCCCAAATATTGTATCCACAATAAGATGTATCTTCTGTCTGTGACTGGGAGGGGGAGGGAGGGAGATTAAAAAAAACAAAAAAAAACACACACAAATGATAAACCTTGATAAACAACCAAAACTATAGTACATTCTAGATTTGTCCGTTAAACAAAGACAAACCGCAGCTCACAACAATCTCTCAGCTCCTGATAATCCAAGTCCATATACGTTTAATTTTCCTCCAGAGCTCCCGAAGTAATCAGTTAAGCATAAAAAGCAAAATCAAGCATATAAATAAGTGTATACGTAAACCCGAAGCACTATTAAGAAATACAGTACTGCATAATAAAAATAAGTGATATAACAGATCTAAAGCTCTATTATTACAGTACCACTCAATAACAAAACTATAAATGCAAGACAATTTTTTAGCCAATCTTCAGTGAAGTTGTTCATCATGAGTGCGACTAAATAGTCTGTAAATTAGCTCAGCTATTGTGTAATATAGCCGATCAATCACTTAAAGTGTTTCAGTCCTTATCAAATATAAAGTCAATGACATATTCAACGAATGAAAATAAGGCATCCTAATTTACCATGTGGAAGAAGAGACATATAAATCACCCTAAAACAGAAGGTGCACACCTATTGTTTGAAGTTAGACCTAATACTCAAGATCTAGGATTAATAGTATAATTAATGAATTATAGGCATTGCAATTATCAACAGAGAAAAACATAAATCACTCTAAAACAGAAAGTGCACCTAGAAATAAGGGTGACCTGAAAAGGGTTTTCTGGTCATCACAGTGTCTTAGGCCTACCTAAAAGTCAACATGTCTCTTCTGTAATTCACAATATCGTTGCCATGATACCAGGAATTATTCACGTGTAGCAATCCGCTCATCGTAAAACTGCTGAGCCTCCTCGGGTGTATTTAAAAGGAAAGTTTCGTCTTCGTGGCGAACTCGTAACCATGGAGCCCGGCACGTCACCGTGCTCACGAATTCTTAAACTGTTCCCTCGGGTTAACAAATCGTTCCCACGTATTAATAAACCGTACCCACGAATTTTCAATCCGTGCGCTCAGATTTTGTAAACCGTACCTTCGGTTTTTGAATCCGTACCCACGAATTCATTATCTGTGCGCACGCTTTCGCAATCCGTTCCCTCGGATTTGTAAACTCACGGATTTGTGGCTCCGCCCCCACCGGCAGATTCTGTTTATTAAACATTCTTTTTAATAGTATCCTACGAGACCATGATCCGCACTCACAAAAAAGTCTTCTTTTTAGGGTTTATTTTACATTAATCACCAATAGGATAAGACACCGCCGCCTGTGTTTTATAGCCTAAAATAAAAGCTAAAAAGAATAGAAAACCCCAATAATCAAAAAAAAAAAAAATAAAAAGCAATGTTATAGTAGGCCTAATTATTTAATAATAAAATTAACAGTGAAGCATGCATCTAACTCTGGGGAAAAGCTAGTATAATAAAATCACCAAAATAAGTTTTCATAATAAGAAAGAATAGTACACAAACAAATTTCCAAAACTGTAAAAGGTTATTTAGAAATAAAGCATTCATTAATTATTTTATGACAAACATTTTTACTGTCTTAAGTGCACTCATTTAGCCTATAAATTAAAATAATAATAATAATAATAAAAATAACTATTATTTGTATTATTATTATTACATATTATTATACTTATATTAAGATGTGCATCAAATCTTGTTTAATTTGTGATAATCTTAAAATTTGATTATTATTGTATAATAAGCCTGGCATTGGGACTTACCCTGGAATAATTTGTTCCTCTTTTGTAAGTCGTTTTGGATAAAAGCTTCTTATGCATAACCTGTATAATAATATATAAGAATAATAAAAATAATAGTCATTTTTATTATTATTATTTTAATTTATAGGCTAAATAAATGACAGTAAAATGTTTGTCATAAAATAATTCACGAATGGTTTATTTTTAAATAACCTTTTACAGTTTTGGAAATGTGTTTGTGTACTATTCTTTCTTAACATGAAGATTTTGGTGATTTTATTATACTAAGCTTTCCCCCCAGAGTTAGATGCATGCTTCACTGTTAATGTTTTATTAAATAACTAGGCCTATTATAACATAGCATTCAGTTAGAGAGCAAGGGAATGACAACATTACCAGCACATTATTTGTTTTGTATTGCTTTTTACCTTCTTTTCTCGAAACTCTATGGTTTTTTTTTTTTTTTTTTTAAGAGAATTCAGGGAATTTTCTATTCTTCCCGTTTATTTTAGGCTATATATAGGTGACTGTGTCTTATCCTATTGGTGATTAATGTAAAATTAACGCTAAAAAGAAGACTATTTTGTGAGTGTGGATTATGGTCTCATAAGCTACTATGAAAAATAATGTTTAATAAACACAAATGAATCTGCCGGTGAAATTCCTGGGTACGGTTTATTAATCCGTGGGCATGATTTGTTATACCGAGGGAACAGTTTAAGAATTCGTGAGTACAGTTTACAAACTGAGGGGACGGACTGCAAAACCGTCGCCACAGATTGTATATTTTTCTCTTACAGGTGACCTCCCGGGCTCCGTACGTAACCGTGCTGGATGAAGCAACTGGAATCGCACATTCTTTTAAACAACAGCTGTTTGACATTTTTAAATGTGGCGCGCATTCTGGCGAGATCGGCTGAGATATCTAGATAGATCCTCAAAGTCGAGCCCTTGTATTTTGCCTCATGCAGTATGGCGGCCCATTAGCGCTTTCTCCTTCTCCTGGAATCTGTGAAAACATAACCAGGGGCCGGGGAGGTCGACCTTCCTGTGGTTTTGAGCCCAGCGATAGGTGTGCTCCTAGTTCGGGAGGCTTTTCAAATACTTCCTGACCCATGACTTCCTTTAAAATCTCGGACATGAACGTGACAGTAGATTTGCCTTTCGCTATTCTCTGGGACGTTTAAAATCCTGAGATTTGCTCTCCGTGACCGGTTTTCCTAAGTCATCAACTCGATCCATAAGCGTCGCACTTTGCTCTTTTTTGATTGTTTTTTTGGCCTCAGACAGTGCCGAAAAATTATCGCTCACTCGCGTCTCTGTGGCGCACAGGTGGGACTGAAAACTTGCCAATGTCTCTGTTAAAGGGGCCATATGATGATTTTTTAAAGATCATTATTTTGTGTATTTGGAGTAACAGAATATGTTGAAATGCTTTTATGTTCAAACAACACATTATTTTTCAAATACTGTACATTATTGTACTCAAATACTGTACATTATGGTCCTCTTTGTCCTATGTGTTTGCGCAGTACACAGGCCACGGAAGGTTAAGACCGCTGACTCCACTGTGTGACCCTGTCACTCTCTCTCTCGCACACACACACACGAAGTGCAAAACCCCGCATTCGAACAGTCAATACCAAATGCTTAAACTAATAACAAAACATACTGCTCAAAAACAAAATATATTGTGTCTAGAGGGAAAATTATAATTTTTTTACCCAGTCATTTAAAACTAACATTTCAGAGCTATAACAACAATACCGTGATACAGTGATATTTTTGCTTAAGGTTATAATACCGCCAAAATCTCATACGCGGCCCATGTCTACCCTCGGAAGAAATCCTGCAGGCGCCCCGGTCATCTATGCAATTCGGAAAAAGAGGCAGCTTTTCTGCATTAGGTGTTTTTCTTTTGTCGGATATATGTTATAAGAAATGTAGAAAAAAAAAAAAAGTGTTTGTGGCTCATCTGCCAGTGGGTGCTTCCACAAGCATAAAAGTGAAACTCCGCCTATGCTTGCCACCAGCAAATTGCTGCATTGCTGATCGTAGTTTCAAGTATCGATACATCTGCCCTTTATGGAGAACATGAGAATGCGCAGTAATCTTAGACAAATTAATCCAGATTTTAATCAAATCTGCAAATTCGTTTGAAGAACCAAAATAGCCAGAGATCAGTTATCACGATTAGAAGATCTGGCATCTTTCAAATAATCTCAGATGTATTAAGCGAGGCACGAAGAACGGGCCCCAGATCTTCAATAGTGAAAGTGCTCTTTTTATTAAATTATTAATTTCAGCTGAAATTTCAATTATATCTGACTTTCTTTTGATAGCTAATCTTTTACCATAGGTCATAACAGAACATCCTCTTTCATATTTTAAATGTTCCTATTGTTTACCAAATACAGCATTATTAATTGCAGAGATCCAATGCTTTTAAGTCTTTCTATAATGGATTTCAAGTCCTCATAGTTTATTAGTGAGTTATTGCTTTTCCAATATCCTCCACTTATTCTATGATTTTTACACCCTGAGAATGCAATTTTAAGGCTTATGATTTTATGGTCAGTTAAAGCAGCTGGCAGTATAGATGTATCTAAAATAAAAGGCTCTATCTCTGATTGTAATGAGATATTTTTGTTGCTCAAGTTAACTGCTTAGTTGAGGTTTTTTTTTTTTTTTTTTAACCCTCCAAATATCAATTAAGACCAACTTCCAAAGATCCATGGAACCATTCATGACCAAATTAAAGTCACAATCAATAAATTAGCATTTTGGTTGTTTTTCATGGTAGAGATGACAAATCACCTAATAACCAAATGTTTGCTTTTGAACAATACCCATAAACATTAATAATAATGAATTTACAATCATTCACATCAATCAATATTAATATCCAATGACCTTTGGAGTCCCCTTGGCTCCACACACATTTTCCACGGAAAGTATGTGCCAAAATTCCAACTAAACCTGAGTGACTGGGGCCATGAGCTAACCACATCTCACCTCCCCGTTGTTTTTTCCCCAAAAATGTAAATCTTCAGGGCATGAATGAGTCTCTTGAATGAAAATTGTCTTTTTTGTATTCTTTGCAAAAAAGAAAAAAGGCTTTTCTTTTCACCAATTCCTCAAGCCGCTGGTGTTAATAGAACTGAACTTTAAGACTAACAAAAACAGAAAACTCCAATAAAAAAGTAATATTAAAGAGGAGGAAAAAAGAAAGCTCTGCTTTTCTACTTCTAAATTTGGACATATGGAAACTAAATAGTAAATAAAAAGTTCTTATCTTCAAAACAATCATCCCTGATTTTGCTTTAAGAGAGCAGGAATCAAGCAGTATCCTTTTTTTTTTTTTTTTTTTTTGAAAGATTTCTCTGCCGTCAACATATGCTTTAGAGACAAAGTAAGCCTTTTCCCCTTCATTGTGTGCTTTCTGTATGTAAGGCCATAGCAGTGCACAAGACGCTTTTTCTTCTTTTGTCAGGTTAGCAGTGGTCAGTACCTATCAAAAGTGGTCAAAGGAAGGAACAGTGATGGCGACAGGGTCATGGACGACCAAGGATTGATGCACATGAGGCTGGCCCATGTGTTCTGATCCAACAGACAAACGACTGTAGCTCAAATTGCTCAAGAAGTTAATGCTGATTCTGATGGAAAGGTGTCAGAATACACAGTGCATTGCAGTTTGTTGCGTATGGGGCTGCATAGCTGTATGCTGACCCCTGCCCATCGTCGAAAGTGGCAACAGTAGGCACGTGATCATCAGAACTGGACCACGGAGGAATGGAAGAACCTGGCCTGGTCTGATGAATCCCATTGTCTTTTACATCACATGGATGGCCGGGTGTGTGCGGGTTTGCCTACCTGGGGAACACATGGCACCAAGATGCACTATGGGAAGAAGGCAAGCCGGCAGAAGCAGTGTGATGCTTTGAGCAATGTTCTGCTGGGAAACCTCTGATCCTGCCATGTGGATGTTACTTTGACATGTACCATCTACCAAAGCATTATTGCAGACCTTGTGCACCCTTTCATAGAGCTGATGATACTCTGCTCTATATTTCTTTTACGGCCCGATGAAACATACAAAATTGCAAATCTACAGGAATGCATAGTTGATATAAACAACTGGATGACTAGAAATTTCTTACTGCTAAATTCTGAAGAAAAAACAAAACAAAAAAAAAAAACAGAGGTTTTAATTATTGGACCAAAAACCTCCACATGTAATAACCTAAAACAATGTCTAACACTTGATGGCTGCTCTGTTAATTCCTCGTCATCAGTTAGGAACCTAGGTGTGCTATTTGATCGCAATCTTTCCTTTGAAATTCATGTTCCTAGCGTTTGTAAAACTGCATTTTTCCATCTTAAAAACATATCTAAATTGCGACCTATGCTCTCAATGTCAAATGCAGAAACGTTAATTTATGCATTCATGACCTCAAGATTGTAATGCTTTATTGGGTGGTTGTTTTGCTTGCTTAATAAACAAACTCCAGCTGGTTCAAAATGTACCAGCTAGAGTTCTTAATAGAACCAGAAAGTAAAACCATATTAGCCTGGTTCTGTCAACTCTGCACTGGCTCCCTATTAAACAATGAATACATTTTCAAATCTTGTTAATTACTTATAAAGCCCTGAATGGTTCAGCTCCTCAATACTTGAGCAAGCTCATATAGCATTATAGTCCTTCACTTCTTTTGCAATCTTAAAACCCATGTCAACTAGAGACCATGTCAAACTAGATGCGCCCCAGAGACAGATCCCCTGCGAAGACCTCACCACCTCGACGACCATCAGCACAAGACCACAGGGACCAGACAAGTCCTCTGCGCACCTGTGTGCAGCCTGGAATTAAACCACGCTATGCTGGTTTCGTCTGGCCAGAGCAAAACTAGCCACCCGACTGAGCCTGGTTTCTTCCAAAGTTTTTTTCTCCATTTCTGTCACTGATGGGGTTTTGGTTCCTTGCCACTGTCGCCTTTGACTTGCTTAGTTGGGGACGCTTGACTGATTGTAAAGACACTATTGGAAGATGAACTGACTTTAGCTGGAAAAATGACTATTATTGTCTTCTTGCATCATTGACAAACTATTTTCCTGTTTGACACTGTAAAGCTGCTTTGACAACCAGTATTGTATAAAGTGCTATACAAATAAAGGTGACATGACATTCATGGAAACAGTATTCCCTGGTGGCTTTGGCCTCTTTTAGCACGGTAATGCTGAAAGCAAAAATGGTTCAGGCATGGTTTGAGGAGCACAACAAGTTTGAGGTGTTGGCTTGGCCTCCAAATTCCCCAGATCTTAATCCAAGTGAGCATATGTGGGATGTACTGAACAAACAAGTCTGATCCATGGATGCCCCACCTCACAACTTTCAGGATTAAAGGATCTGCTGCTAACATCTTGGTGTACTCCTTCAGGGGTCTAGTGGAGTCCATGCCTTGAGTGGTCAGATGCAACCCAATATTAGGAAGATGGTCATAATATTATGCCTGATTGGTGTGTGTGTGTGTGTATATACACTTATATATATATATATATATATATATATATATATATGTGTGTGTGTGTGTGTGTGTGTGTGTGTGTGTGTGTGTGTGTGTGTGTATGCATGTATGTATGTATGTAAGTGCTGTCAAAATTAGCATGTTAAAACAAACAATTAAATTTTTTACTTTAACGCATAATTTTTAACGCAATTAACACAGGGGCGGAGCCAATTCGCCATTGAGTTTTTCTGCATTATCCTGTCCCCTCGTGCATTTTTCTTTCTTGAACAACCAGCCTGTTTTGGGGACTTGAGTGAGTTACTGACATTGTGAAGACCCAATATTCAAAAAATCATAGATTTGGATTGTCCAACTTCTCTTGCTATGACTGAAAGGGTCATCCCTTTGGCCTTCATCTGGACAACCTGCTGTCAGAGGGTTTCAGTTACTTGAGAATTAAGATAATTAAGGAAATTAGCACCAGGTGCCAGATTAACACCAAAAACTGGGAGGTATCTGAAAGTGTTCTCTAATTTTGATCAGTATTCTTTCAAAGATCTCATTTAAGTTTTTTTAAACTGTGCTTCAGAATACAGTTTCTGAAATATGCTTGAAAAACTACTGCCCTTCTACTCCTGTTAGGATAAGTTCAACTAGGACTAAGCAGCGACCTTGAAATTTAGAAAATTGTACCCAGATAGCAAAATTCCTGAGGCCCTGATCTGGCCCACATACTGCGTGGAATGATGGCAGTTGGGCGTTCCGCTCCTGTTTGCCAGATTTGGGCCACAAGCAAGCCATAGGAAGGCTGCATGCCAGCCATGAAAATAAATAAATATAATATACCAGAACTGGCCCAAATCTGGGCCCCATTTATTTTAATTCTGGCCCAGATCCGACACCTTGCCCCGGCCCACACACACTGTGAAGAATGATGGCACTTGGGCGGTCCGCTCCTGTTTGCAAAATTTGGGCCACAAGCAAGCCATAGGAAGGCCGCATGTCAGCCATGACAATAAATAAATAAAATAAAGTAGAACTGGCCCAAATCTTGGACACATTTTTTTTTTTTTAATTCAGTAAGCCTTAGCATTGCTGCATGTAAGCCAACCAAAAAAAAAAAAAAAAAAAAAAAAAAAAAAAAAAAAAAAAAAAAAAAAAACTGACACTGGCCCTAATGTTGGCCACAGTTGATTTTTATTCTAACCCTGGTCTTCCCCCACATTCCTCATGTGGCCCACATGCTGCATGGAATGGTGGCATTTTGGCAGTGGTCCACAAGCAGGCCACTACACAGCCCCATTTTAGCTAATAATGATCTAAATAACCCATAAATATACAGTATCTGGGCCACACTGATCCTTAAGTGAGCAATACATCAACAATACTCAACATTTTTAAAATATCCTCCATAAATGTTCAAATAAGTTCCAGAAATGTGTCCTACTTGAAAAAAATCATCCCAACCCAAGTTTCGCACAAGCAGCAATTCAAATGTCACATACATATTCAAAGACATATTCCAATACTTTTAAAACGGTTCTTCACAAGTTTTAACTTAAATGCTTCTCACTCAGACACTACCCACACACTAAGTCTGTGAGTGTCATAGCTACGCTGTGTTAAAGAGCACACAAAGAAGATGAAAGGCTATATATCACAAGTCTTTAATCCAACAAGGGTAAATCCAAACACAATGTAGCACATCAACATTTAAAGCATGTAGACGTCAGACCAGACATACTCAGTGAACATACAGGAACTTAAGTACTCAGACCAAACAAGGATAATTAACTAGGCACACCTGAACAGAATAATACAATCAACAAAACAAGGTAAACGGTGCAAAAGGAAAACAAAGTCCAAATTAACAAACTGCGACAATACGAGTACAATCATTATGGTGCACTTCTGTTTTTATGCTGCACAGTACACACAAAAAATTAAAATTAAAAAAATTAAATCTGCAAGCAGCGATGAAAGGGCCCTCGCACCCGGGCTCACCGCCACCCGCTGGCCATAGCTGAACAGCAAATTTTGGGAAATATGGTTATAAAATGGTAAATGTTTGTGCCAAATTTCCTGTTGCCAGCAGGTGGTGCTATGACTATAAATCAATATTTGCCTTAAGATGAGTTCAGGCCAGGACTCTTATCAAACATGTGAAGTTTGGGGTAGATCGGACATTGTATGCATGACAATGTCCGTTACAACAACTTCCTGTTTCATAGTATCAATAGCATGCTTTAGTATTTACTAAGTGTTGCTAGCATGTCTGAGAATATTTCTAGCATGTTTAGCACACAATGGCATATTTGACTGTGTTGCTAATAGTGAATAACGATGTAAACCATGTTAATTCCTGTTGCCAGTAGGTGGCACTATAACTATAATGAAATGAACATGAAGATATCTTCAGGCCAAGACTCTGAACATGTGAAGTTTGAGGCAGATTGGACATTGTATGCACGAGTCACAGTTATGTTCTGCTTCACTGCATTAATAGCATGCTTTAACACTTAGCTACATGTTGCTAGCATGTTTTAACATGGTTCTAGAATTTTGCCAGCCTATTTAACACTTGTTGTTGCTTTTTATTATGTTGCTAGGGGTCCATAACAGTATTAAACATGTCACTTCCTGTTGCCAGCAGGTGGCGCTATGACTATAATCGAATGCGGGCATGTAGGTGTGTTCAGGACAGGACTCTTATCAAACTTGTTAAATTTGGGTCAGATTGCACACTGCATGCCAGAGTTACAGTAACTTCCTGTTTCACTGCATTAATACTTTAGCACTTAGCTAAGTGCTGCTAGCATGTTTTAGTTAGTTTCTAGCATGTTGCCAGTGTATTAAGTTTGGGGCAGATCGGACATTGCTTGCCTGAGTTACAACAACTTTCTGTTTTATAGTATTAATAGCATGCTTTAGCACTTAGTATGTGTTGCTAACATGTTTTAGCATGGTTCTAGAATGTTGCCAGCCTATTTAACACTTGTTGATGCTTTTTATTATGTTGCTAGGAGTCCATAAAAGTGTTACCCATGTCACTTCCTGTTGCCAGCAGGTGGCGCTATGACTATAACTGAATTTTGGCATGTTGATGTGTCCAGGACAGGACTCTTGTCAAACTTGTGAAGTTTGGGGCAGATCGGACATTGCTTGCCTGAGTTACAGCAACTTCATGTTTCACTGCATTAATAGCATGCTTTAACACTTAGCTAAGTGTTGCTAGCATGTTTTAGTATGTTTCTAACATGTTGGCAGCCTATTTAGCACTTGTTGACACTTTTTAATATGTTCCTAGGAGTCCATAACAGTGTTAACCATGCCACTTCCTGTTACCAGCAGGTGGCACTATGACTATAACTGAATTTGGGCATGTTGATGTGTTCAGGACATGACTCGTCAAACGTGCGAAGTTTGGGGCAGATCGGACATTGCTTGCCTGAGTTACAGCAACTTCCTCTTTTATGGCGAAACATCAAACTTTGTCAGGCCGCCAGGGACACGCCCTTCAATGAAAACTCAAGATCTTCGCAATTTAGCATCGTAAAGGCCTTATGATTACACTTTTAAAGCACATTTAAAGATGATCAGATTAAAACTGTAGGAGGAGTTTGTCAAAGTAGGAGGCATGGAAATGGCAAAAACTACACAAAAATCGTACAGGAAATTCAAAATAACGTACTTCCTGTTGGGTTTTGGATTTTGTACCAAGAGACTTTATTGTAGGTAATGGTGTGTTACACGTGTGTACCGATTTTCATGCATGTTACGTGATACGCAGTTTGAGGCGCACTCCATTGAAATTTAACAGGTGGCGCTATCGAGCCATTTTGCCACACCCACTTCTGAAACCTATATCAGATGTAAATTTTCACCAGTTCTGATGTGTGTGCAAAGTTTCGTGAGTTTTGGAGCATGTTTAGGCCCTCAAAAATGCGATTCATTTCGGAGAAGAAGAAGCGGAAGAATAATAATAAACGGAGCAATTCCAAGAGGGGCCTCACACCACTGGTGCTCGGGCCCTAATTATACCTGCCATTAAAAGCATGTTTCAAAAAATAAATGCTGACTATGAATATTTTTGCCCGGTGAATAACACATCATGTTGCCCAGCAGTTCCCAATTCCACTCCTTGCAAATCCATTCCAAAATGCAAATTCATTCTTTGCCACATAGGTGCCGCTTTTGGAGCGGTAAAAAAAAAAAAAAAATTCCCAGCGGTTTCCACAGTAATGCTGTACAGAACAGCACTGAGCTCACAAATGCTGCTTTATCAGGCATTACAGGCATGATGAAATGAAAATGAGACCAATCACCGCAGATTAGAGTCACGCAAAGGAGTGGCTTGGAAAAATGAATCGTTGAGCGAATTGTTTAGGAGTCATTGAGCAAGTAAGGTAAAAATAAACGCATAAGACAATGAAAGTGTTTTTTGACCTTGCATGCATGTCAACCTGTTGCTGGGAACTCCCCAAACCAACACATGAACCTTTCATTAGTCAAGTCACCTTTATTTATATAGCGCTTTAAACAAAACAGATTGTCAAAGCAACTGAACAACATTAATTAGGAAAACAGTGTGTCAATAATGCAAAATGACAGTTAAAGGCAGTTCATCATTGAATTCAGTGATGTGTAGCGTATGAGGCCTGAACCAGACAAATTAAAGATTCGATCGGGAGCCTGGTTGAAACATGAGCCAAATTCCACAGAAAGGCAGGATGTTGTAAATCAACTCCTAGCACCACAGTCTGAACCAAGATAACTAACCAACTCTTTCAGAGAACAGCTTTCAACATTAACACCATTAGAACAATTATTGACAATTTCAATTCGAAGAAGAGATTGTCTAATTTGGGGCAAGTAATCGAAGAGATGGACAGTCTGACCCTCACATGTAAAGCCATGAGAGTAAACAAGATCGTTGGATTGACTTCCCCCCACCTAGCAGAACCAGACTGAAATTCCGGGGACATATCCTTACTCCCCAGAATGGCACAGAGAATGCCTTCCAATGCATATATGCACCAAAATGAACTCAAAAAATACTTCTAAATGGATATCAGTCCATTGCTTAACTCCATATCATACATGTAACCCACACATTTGATTATAATGTTTCTAATCACTTATTGTGTATGTCTTTTTAAATAACTCTTGAATAGCTTAAGGGATCATATTCATGTTTAGTATGTGTGTGTTCGAATCTTCTTGCTTGAAACATTTCTGACCATCAGTTGTTTGTCAAATGTATCATATTCTTGTTATAGGAATCATGTCCAAATTATACCCTGCAAGAGCGGGAAAATTAGGACCACGTACTTGATAAGATAACATATGATTTATGAATGGGTGGGACAAACAATGCAACACCCCGAGAAAAGACAATATCTAATTGGTCAAGACAACATTTGAGGTGTGGCCAAAATGCCAGTTTTTAATACTCAGGACACCATCAAATTTTGCTTTTAGCCTGCTTTTGGCTTTTAGCCTGCTTTTAGCTTTTAGCCTGCTTTTAGCCTTTGCTTTTAGTCATGCTTTGTCATCACTTTTAGCGTTCTTCGAGCGCCGTTCCAGCGTGCTTCGGCCTGCACGCCTGCTACTTAGCCACGATGAGAAGAAACACCACCTAGTCTCATCAAACTTTACTTCTTTTCTTTTCCGTTTGAGAGTTTCGTGTTCTGAGTTAAGTTTTGTAACGCCGTGTCTCCGAGTCTGACCTCGAGTGCCCGTTCAACTTCAACCAGCAAACAACTCCGCATCGTCAGCCAATGCCCAACCACGGGCTTCCCAAGACGTCACTTCAACGACCACTGAACTTCCAGCCAATCAGCAACCTTGGGAAACCCCCTTTTCAGCAACAACAAGGGGAACCCCGTTACACAGGCATCACAAGTAACGTACCTCCAGACTCTGATCTGTACTGGTGTTATCTAATATAATTTTAACCTAATTGATGAACTCAATGCGAGGGTTAATTAAGTGACTGATGGTTGTTCATGTCTATGCAATTTCACGTATTGCTGTAAACTTGGGATTTCACATTTTCATTCTCTTAAACCCATTCTTTCCTAACTTTCTATCCTCCTGCAACTTGTGTGAATGTGTGAGTGCGTGTGCTTATGTGTTAGATTAGTTTATATGTCTTAGATTTATCCAATAAAGCCTTATTTATATTTGAAAAGATTAGTATCTTGTGTTTTGTGCTTACAAGTTAATGTCTTAAACTGCCGATCTTGTTACTGTGCTAATTAATAGTGTTTTTACTATACTTTGGATATTAATATCCAGTGCAGATTTGATGTTATACAGCTCGTTCAACGAATCGCTGGCCGTTTCAGTGATCAGCCGTGAAACAGTGATTCTGTTCAAATCCCCTTTAAAATCTTAAATGATTCCCTTTGAGCTAAATTGACCTGTTTCCCTTACAGTATTATTGGTGGAGCAAATGCGGGCAGTTTAATCTAAATTGTGAGCATAAACCAAGTTATTTAATATTTTCTTTTGCTGCGGATGAAAGATGAGAAGCTTCTGATTCGAGACGTGTGTGTGTGACCCGTGACGTAAGCAGCGTGCGACCGCTTGAATAGAATGAATGCAGAGGAGGCTGTAACTCAAGTCCGCCTCTCCATTGTTAAACGGCAGTAAGTGAACAAAGTTAACGTCTGAGATCGTACAATAAGGTAAAAATTTAGCGTGTTCCTCATTTTTGTAATGCCTTGTTTATAGCTAAATTGATTTCACTGCGTGTTCCAGTGCCTCTCAAAAGCTATACTCCCGGCAGGGAATCTCAGTCACCGTTCGCTGAACCGAGCTAAACTGTAGTAATTCAAAGGGAAATAAATCGGTGAATAAATGTTCCTCAATCTATTTATCAAAGCCTCGTTATTCATAGTTTGATTGCCAGTGCGTGTTCCACTGCCGAATCAGATGCTATTCGACTCCCTGGGTTAAACTTTAGAGATGAATGTTTCCCTGTTCACAAGGTGAATGCAATCTCGCTTAACACTGCGTGTGTCCGAGAGTAATTTGAATGGGAGTGTTTTAAAAGCTTGATCAAGTAAATTTTAAGTTTGTACCAACAACAAAGAAAACCTGTTGTGTTTGTGTGTCCAGAGAAACTGGCACAAAGATTTCAGATCCGCCGAGATCGACATCAGTTTTCCCTTAACTACAGCACGAAGCTGCTATTTGAATTAAGTTAAAGTTAACTCTATACCAACTGAGAATTTAAGCGCCACATCGCAAAACCAACTAAAAGCGGTGTTGTTATTTGTACAGTGTTGAAATGCGCCGACATTTCATGTAACATGCTTAACTGTACTTGCAATGCAATGATTCATGTGCTAGTCCACTAGAGTTTGTTTTGGTTGCCACAGTTACGACCGTGACACGGAAGTCTTAACCTACTTCCGGAGCAACTTTGAACTGCGCACGCGCAGCGCATCGACGCTAGTGTAAACAAACTCCACGGTGTTGCTAAGCTAACGAAACAGTTGTATTTACATTGAAGTCTATGCTAAAGCCACTAGCCTCAAAGGTTAGCAGTTAGCATTAACATCCAGTAGTTGAATAGTGTCTGTTTGGGCAACGCTAAAGTGATTTAACCCTTTAAACATCTCAACTAACACTTGTTGGTCTCTTTCTCTCTTTTATTTCTCTCTTGTCTCACGATACCATTAATTTGCATTTCACTAGAAAGGGAAATACTGACTCACAATTATTAATTGTGTCAAATTTAAATTTAATTGAAACATTAAATTTATTTGGAATCATTCAAATTTCCCCCTCAGATCATTTCATATGATCATTACTTCTAGTATTCTCTTTTGGGCCTAATTATTTTAGGTATGAATAAGCCTTGAACTTTGAAAGTTTAAGTAAACTTATTCTACCTAATTTATTTATTACCCATCTTAATAAATTTTATGCAGACTTATACTTATTATTTTATTGCGTTTTACCCTTCTTGCTTCCTGTTTTGGTAATACACTTAACCACTATTGTTTTATTTATAGGTTTTCTCCTTTATTTAATTAAATTTTAGCTTATTTTTGCCCATTTATAACTTTTTAATTTGACCTTTTCTTACCATTTCTTTCCTCTGTGTATTCTAGCTTGGGAACGACACACCTGAGCCCTAAAAGGAGACATTGTTATCCCTCACTACGAGTTCAAATAAATTAGAAAGACAACTCTCTTTCACTTAAAGTTTATTTTGTTTGATTAGTTGTGCAGCAACTAAAACAACGCTCTCCTCATAGTTGAGATAACCTTTACTGAGACTTACCATCTCCATCCTCTCTCTCCTTTCCTTTCCTCTTCACTTTTACCATTTGTAGGGACATGTAAGAACCATCAATCAATTCTATGTGAATGAATACACAATCTTGTCCAAGACGAAGAATCAACCTTATGAATTTGATTGTAATCAACCTCTCCTTTGTTCTTCCTAACCTCCCTACATTTGGAAACACAATCCAAGTTTTAGCATCTCATCCAACGCTGAGATCAATTTAATAGAGACGCGTGTTGAACAACTGTCGCCTTCGCAGCCTCCCTGGTGAGCGGTCCAACTGTAAGGTGTACGGTGTCAGTCCTGTCAGACTAAGGAAAGAGATATCAGCATTATTATTGTATTCTTTTGTCCAAAACAAGAGATTTAATAATATTGTTTACATTCTTGATAACATTTAATTGGGAAAATTAATTTTCCTCATTTGAAAAACAGAAATTGTTGCTTGTCATTGAATTTGTTTTTCACCTCTTTCTCTCTTTCCCTCTTCCTCATTAGAGTGACAAAGTCTTCGCATCTCTAGTCTACTTAGATGCCCTGAGATCAACGAAGTCATCACCACACTACACTAGTGGTTCACAATCACTGACACAACACTTAGTTGTCCCACCACACATAGGCTTTTACTCCACACAGATCTGTGTCAGTCTCTCTTCTCCCCAGTGTGCAAACATACCGCAGACTGCAGACCCCATCACCCATGGGGAAGATGTGAACACTTGGCTGAGAGGCATGACAGACAGCCTCACCCCCCAAGACATTTGAACTGTTATTATTTTTAATAATAATCCTAATCCTGAGAAGATTCCTGACACAAGATTCAAGCCAGAACAACAACCACGAGGAGCTAGTCAAGATCACCAGCCCCCTAAGCTATGCCTTCACAACCCAGCTGAAACTGAGCGACAAGCACATCACCCACCTTCAAGAGGAGCTGACGCGTGCTCAACGTCGCATAGACAAGCTGGAAGTGAAAGTTCAAGATCAACTCCAAGCACCCAACGAGAGGGAGCAGGAAACAACGGAACAAGTTAAGAAGCTCCAAGCAGCCCTGGCAGCAGCTCAGCTCAACCAGCAACATGCAACGGCTGCCCAGAGAGACCTGGTAAACAGACTCCAGTATGCCGAACAGCTACTAGAGAAAGCCAAGAATGACATCAGAGACAATAATTCTGAAATCAGTGCTTTGGAAGACCACCTTGAAAGGTACAGAACTGAAACAGACAATCTGACCCAACAACTAGACGATACCAACGATGAGCTCTACATGGTCAGACCAGAACTCCAATATGCTTACAAGCAGAAACAAGAGCCAAGGAAAGAGAAACATCTCTTAGCCTCATCACTGCTGAGCAGAGCAGAGTCCTACGTCCAAGAACTGGCATATGATGAAAGGAGCGAAGGGCCACAACCTAAAACCTCACCTGCCTTCGCCACACAACCCTTTCCTGCCAACAAAGGAAAACCTCCCGTCCAAGACCTTAGAGCTGCACACGGGATGACCATCAAAGACCTCAACAAGCTGTCTGAAAACATCAGCAGGTTCAGCCCGAACACCACAGAGGGCCACGACATCCAGGCTTACCTGCAAGATATCGAATTTCATCTGGAAATGAGACCTCATGTGACTGACAGAGACAGGTTATACATCCTTAGAGCCACATCCAGTCCAGAGGTACGAAACTTCCTAGATCGACAGCCCAGTCAAACTAAGTCAAACTACCAGCGACTTCGTGAGGTCCTGATTAACCCTCTGAAGTCGATTAACGCGTATACGCGTTTTGGGGTATTTTCTCCTGATAACCCCGAAAAGAACTTAAATTACACTTTCAGTTTTGAATCGTACAGATAAGAGCAATACATCAATCGAATCTGTAAAGGGTCTACTTTTTTTTGTATACAGACATAATAACAACAAAACTTTGTGCACTTATAAAATAAAGATAACAAAACAAGGAGTGCTGTCTGCAGCCTTTGTCTGCGCTGATCTTCAGATACAAATGCGTCATTAAAATGAACTGTAACTCAGTGAATACTCAACGAAGAGACATGAGAGAGATATCTATAGAAAGCCTGACATCTCTACTTTTAAACTAAACAAGTGCTGCTGAAAACAAATATTCTGTGATAAAGTAATCCATATGAAAACAACGCGATGTCCGTTTTTCACGTCTCTCTTCATTATCTTCTAATGCGACCACGCCCCCGCGCCGAGCGCGCGTTTGAGATTCAAATGTTTCACTGAAGCGCGCGGCTTTTGAATACGCCCACACAACAGAAGACAACGCAGCGAGATTGTTCTTCAAGTTTTTATTATTTTACTGTTTGCTTCGCGATGAGAGGAATAAGACATAATTCACCCCAAAAAGATGTGATGTGGTTGAGGATTTGAGATTTGGATTTCCTCAGAAAAAAGAATGAAGCACTTTATTCAGCAGAGATCAGAAACATGAGTAAGTCTCTTTTTATTTATATACTTGTACTAGTTTTCACATAACGTGTAAACATTTTACTAGTTAGACTTTTTCCAAAGACTTTTTCCAAACTATAATTCCTGACTAAATGTATAATCAAGTGAAATATTATGAAGTTTCAATAACAATATACACTACTATACCATTCAAAAGCTTGATGTAAATAATATAAATGTAACAATAAATGTAACTGTAACAAATGTAACAATCATTGCTGTTCTTTCAATTTATCCCCCCTAAAAAAACTAAAAAAATATATTCTCAGCTCATTTCAACATTAATAATAATAATAATAATAATAATAATAATAATAATAATAATAATAACAATAAATGTTTTTTTGTAGAAAATAAGATTGTTAAAAGGATTTCTGAAGGATTGTGTGACTGGAGTAATGATGCAAAAAATTCAGTTTGAAAGTCAGCTTTGATTTTTCCTAATAAACTGTTTAGCTGCACTCACAAGTGAATATTAAATTATGTTGTGGGATAATTAAATATATTCTAAAACTACAAACATAAAATTATATAGATTTATTTTGTCCTCACATTCTTTCTTGTAACTCATCCCTCTCAGTGACACAGCTGACTGAATGGCTCATTATGCAGCTCATTATGCAGGTCTTTGTCTTCTCAGGTGTGAATTCATGATAGTTGACGCCTACTCGCATATGACTTTTACCAACAAAAAGTGTCTTACAAAATTTAAATCAATATATTGTTTTCTGTAAGTGAGTAAACAAGATGATTTTCACATCATTTAGAAAAAAAAATTCTAGGCTACAAGCTCCAGTTCTCAAAATTCCTGGGAACCAATTTTCTGTATGTGTTTTATTGCCTTATTCAAGTGATTTAACATTTTTAGTTTTTCACTAACCACGCATAACATTTTTTTTCTCAAAAACAAAATCTTGTACATACATGCTGCTCACATATTATTATAGCCTAGATTGTGCTGATTACAGTGAGATTAGATTTTAGCCATTTAGATATTTATAAGAAACTGAAAAAAGCACAAATGTCAGGGCATGACAAAACTTCTCCAGGCCCCAAAAATACCCTTAGACTCCAGAGGGTTAAAGTGTTTACAGACCCAGAGTCTGAACATGGACTGTTGACTGCCTTGGAAACCAAACAAGGTCGACAAGAGACTCCACAAGCTTACTACAACCGACTCAAGCCTACTTTGGTGCACACAACAAGCCTGACCTTGAAGAGGATGTGAACTTCAAAAGCCTCTTCCTAAAGAATCTGCACCCTGGAGTCAGCCACCATCTAGGCGTCATGGCCTGTCCGCGCTCCATGACCATCCAACAGTTGCGTGACCTAACACAGAAGGCCTATAACAAGCAAAAGATGGCCTCAAAGAAAGGTAACAAAACATCCACACTCTTGAACTCTGTCAACAAAGACTCAAGCCTTGCACTGGACGACAACCAGTGGCATCACAACACCAGAGTCTTCCATCAATAGCACAGAGAACGTGACACCCATGTCCACAACCGTTTTCAGCCCAACCGCTGGAAAAATCCATGAGACCAGCCACGCTTCTCTAGAAACCAAAAGGATAGGAACAACTGGAATCCTAACCAGACATCCAAAGGTAATCACCTCACACACAAAAGAAAAACTCGTGTGTAAAAGACAAAAAAAAACACCACATCACCACCAATAAAACAACAATGCTGATTATTAACCACACGAACATGACAGCTTACCATCAGAAGACATGGAACAAGTCATGAGACAACTGAAAGAGTTCCTTCAAGACCAGTTTCACACTTATGACCACAAAGTTGAGTCATGCTTGCTGTGACCAGCGACAGAACGGAAGGCCGGTGATCACCTGGTACACCACATCAGAGATGACAAGCACCTGTTCAACAACCACCCGGAACGAGCAAGTCTTTCACGGCCAACCGTTGATGAAAAATCTGAGGTACTAAAGAACATCACCTCAGTCTCCCAACGCTCACTAACAAACTGTCAAATCAACTCCAACTCCAAGAACCACATTCCTGTCTGTGCAACAGCAACCACCAGAGCACAGAAGGTCAGAAAGTCTGCCACAGCCAGGAGGCACCACAAGAAGGGTGCAACATAGGAGACAAAGTTTTGCCACCCAGCTTCACACAGCCATGCCAAACTACCTCCGACTGTCTGCTAAAGAACTTCCTGCCTTGCTGGACTGACCCCCATTAGACCATGGACACGCCCTCATCTAAGCCAAGGATGCAGAGAGCCAGTCTTCAGTGACATACAAGCAAAGGAGGGAGGCAACACAGACTTAAACAGATCTGACCACACATACACTACACCTTTAACACACACAACATTACCTACACCCAGAGGTAACCACATCTACTGATAACACATTCAACAAACATATTCTTCCCACAGGTAGAATGTCCAAATTTTAGTGTAACAAAGTTACATATACCCTCCATGAAGAAACATGCAGCCATCCTCACAATAGGTTATAACACCTAACACTAAGTTAAGGTACATGACACACTAGCTGCACATGACATCCTAGCTCAACAGTAGTTGTAAGCCATGCTAGGAAAACCCACAGCAGCTTTGTTGTTTGTTTTGTTTTGTTCTTTTACCTATCCTTCTCCTTCCCCTCTTTCCTGAGTAGGTGAAACACCTAGACACCCTGCAAGGGTCGAAGGTCTGATATTAGGATTGACTCACCCCACCTAATATCCGCCAGCCACTCTAAAACTGAATGGAAGCCAGAGAGCTCCATGCACGATAGGTCAACTCATTTCATTGCAAATGATGTTACTAGAAAATTAACGGTAAACGTTTAAATTAAGACAACCTAGAAGAACCAAACAAAGTTAACCACAAATTTGATTGGCCAATCAAAATAAAACAATGATTTCCAAAATGATCTAAACTATCCTCAATGTACTAAACTACACTGACTAATTGAACTTAACCATGTGTACTTAAATAACCTAATGCCTGCACCAGTACAGTAACTGTCATGGAGGTGTTGTCTTGTTGTTTGCTGTGTTTGTCTGCTTCTTCTGCCTTTGTTTCTCCAGCGATCGACGATGTCTTCAACTAAACACCTCGCCGATCGAAGTGGGGATATGTAGGGTATGAGGCCTGAACCAGACAAATTAAAGATTCGATCGGGAGCCTGGTTGAAACATGAGCTGAATTCCACAGAAAGGCAGGATGTTGTAAATCAACTCCTAGCACCATAGTCTGAAGCAAGATAACTAACCAACTCTTTCAGAGAACAGCTTTCAACATTAACACCATTAGAACAATTATTGACAATTTCAATTCGAAGAAGAGATTGTCTAATTTGGGGCAAGTAATCGAAGACATGGACAGTCTGACCCTCACATGTAAAGCCATGAGAGTAAACAAGATCGTTGGATTGACTTCCCGCCCACCTAGCAGAACCAGACTGAAATTCCTAAGGAGACCTGTTAACCCCTCTGGTCTTCACAGGACATATCCTTACTCCCCAGAATGGCACAGAGAATGCCTTCCAATGCATATATGCACCAAAATGAACTCAAAAAAGACTTCTAAATGGATATCAGTTCATTGCTTAACTCCATATCATACATGAACCCACACATTTGATTATGTTTCTAATCACTTATTGTGTATGTCTTTTTAAATAACTCTTGAATAGCTTAAGGGATCATATTCATGTTTAGTATGTGTGTGTTCGAATCTTCTTGCTTGAAACATTTCTGACCATCAGTTATTTGTCAAATGTATCATATTCTTGTTATAGGAATCATGTCCAAATTATACCCTGCAAGAGCGGGAAAAAATTCGGACCACGTGCTTGATAAGATAACATATGATTTATGAATGGGTGGGACAAAACAATGCAACACCAAGAGAAAAGACAATATCTAATTGGTCAAGACAACATTTGAGGTGTGGCCAAAATGCCAGTTTTTAATACTCAGGACACCATCAAATTTTGCTTTTAGCCTGCTTTTGGCTTTTAGCCTGCTTTTAGCTTTTAGCCTGCTTTTAGCCTTTGCTTTTAGTCATGCTTTGTCATCACTTTTAGCGTTCTTCGAGCGCCGTTCCAGCGTGCTTCGGCCTGCACGCCTGCTACTTAGCCACGATGAGAAGAAACACCACCTAGTCTCGTCAAACTTTACTTCTTTTCTTTTCCCTTTGAGAGTTTCGTGTTCTGAGTTAAGTTTTGTAACGCCGTGTCTCCGAGTCTGACCTCGAGTGCCCGTTCAACTTCAACCAGCCCACAACTCCGCATCGTCAGCCAATGCCCAACCACGGGCTTCCCAAGACGCCACTTCAACGACTACCGAACTTCCAGCCAATCAGCAACCTTGGGAAACCCCCTTTTCAGCGACAACAAAGGGAACCCCGTTACACAGGCATCACAAGTAACGTACCTCCAGACTCTGATCTGTACTGGTGTTATCTAATATAATTTTAACCTAATTGATGAACTCAATGCGAGGGTTAATTAAGTGACTGATGGTTGTTTATGTCTATGCAATTTCACGTATTGCTGTAAACTTGGGATTTCACATTTTCATTCTCTTAAACTCATTCTTTCCTAATGTTCTATCCTCCTGCAACTTGTGTGAATGTGTGAGTGCGTGTGCTTATGTGTTAGATTAGTTTATATGTCTTAGATTTATCCAATAAAGCCTTATTTATATTGAAAAGAGAAGTCTCTTGTGTTTTGTGCTTACAAGTTAATGTCTTAAACTGCCGATCTTGTTACTGTGCTAATTAATAGTGTTTTCACTATACTTTGGATATTAATATCCAGCGCAGATTTGATGTTATACAGCTCGTTCAACGAATCGCTGGCCGTTTCAGTGATCAGCCGTGAAACAGTGATTCTGTTCAAATTCCCTTTAAAATCTTAAATGATTCCCTTTGAGCTAAATTGATCTGTTTCCCTTACAGATGTCATTGTCCAGCTCAGTTCAGTTTAAACAGTATTTTTGCAATCATTTGCAATGAAGTCAATGATATTGCTGTAAATGAAGTGTCCCCAACTAAGCAAGACAGAGGCGACAGCGGCAAGGAACCAAAACTCCATCGGTGACAGAATGGAGAAAAAACCTTGGGAGAAACCAGGCTCAGTCGGGGGGCCAGTTCTCCTCTGGCCAGATGAAACCAGCAGTTTCCCATAATAGGGGCACTTTAACACAATTCATTTGTGGAACCTGTATTGCGTGCAAAGCATTTAAAAAAAAATATATATATATAGTACAATAAGTATTAAAGTTTTTAACGCCATGTGTTGCAATATATACAATAAATAAAAAGAAAAAGAAAAATACAGCGGTTCAGATTATACAAAATGCTTTACTTTTACTTGATAAAAATTCTACGCTTGACGCATTTTAAAATAAAAAAATCTTGCAATCGAACTGGTGAAAGCTCTAAATAAGCTAAGAGGCAGAATATTCATGTTTATTACTGACATTCGGGCAGGTGGTGATGAGGGCAGATACATCCATCGTTGAATATCAGACTCAATTATTACATAAATTGACAATTTATTTTTGAGATGAGGGGTAAAGTGGGTCTGAGTTTGATCCCTAAATATTTAACTAACTTATTTAAATATTTAACTTGATAATAGGATATTGTTTGGAATAGAAAAATTGAGACCACCGGAATTAAGAGGCATCAAAATAGTTTTAGAATGATTAATTTTAAATCCAGATAGCATGCCTAATTCAACTATAATTCTGAGGGCGTTAAGAAGTTAGCGCTACAAGTCAGATAGAAATAGTGTCATCTACATACAAGGAAATCGAATGGCTTGATGTGCCTAACCAAATTGGTGTAATAAAACTGCACTAACATACTGTACCAGGGGTTCTATTGAGAAGTTTAACAAAAAAGGGGAAACCCTGCCTTGTACCTCTGAATTTTTAAACGTATCTGAGATGAGTCCACCAGTAGATAACCTGGCCATGGGATTAGTGTATAGAGTTTGTATCATTCTATAAACTGGTCACCAAAATTTAACTTCTTTGAAGTATACCACAGAAAGCCCCATTCAAGCCGATCAAAGGCTTTTTCGGCATGATTAAATAGAAGGCCACTAGGTGTTTTCGATTTCCCTGATTCTGCGATGATGTGTAACACTCAGCGGACGTTGTCAGAGGCCAGGCGTCCAGTGATGAATCCTGATTGATCTGGATCAATTAGTTTATGCATTACTACTTGTAGATGTCTGGCAATAACTTTAGCATGGATTTTAACATCCTCATTAATCAAGGAGATGGGCCTATAGTTAGAACAGTCAGAGTGATCTTTGCTGGGTTTAGGTAGAACAGTGATTAAAGCTGTATTGAGGTCTCTGTGAAAATGGCCTTTCGATATAGCCTCATTTAAAGTGCGTATATAAATGAGGCTAAAGGTTGTAACCTAGTTCCCTTTCTAAGTCCCCACATCTTCTTTCTAATACTGATATATTCTAATTCTTATACCGATAAATATTTCTAAGTCTAGCAGAAAATGGCTTTGTTCCTTAAAAAACCTTTGATAGATGCCCATAACATATACTGTAGTTATCATATCGAGTTTTGATTTAACGATCCAAAACTGTGTCAAACACAGCATTCATATCAGATCCAATGATGATTGAATAACCATGAAGAGATAAAAGTTTTTTCAAAACTTGTGGAAAAAAAAGGAGTCGACATATGAGTTTGGGGCATATACTGTATATTAACAAATGCATACCTGTTTCCTTCAATTAAAGCACAGCAATAAGCAACTCGACCTTCGTCATCAGGGCCTTTGTGTTGTGTAAAATTAGAATTACATTTAAAAAGAATTGTCACCCCTTGCTTTTTAGAATTACAACTTGATGATACTATGGGAATATAATGCCTGTTTTGCATTCTTTGGGTGTCTATAGTGGTAAGGTGGGTTTCTTGAAGAAACGCTACATCGATTTTCTTTCTGTGGATAAGGTTTAAAACCAGTGTACGTTTAATTGGAGAATTCAACCCCCTAACATTAAGAGACAATATATTTATATTAACCATAGTCTATACTTGCTGGATTCAACAGAATAAAGCATTATATAAAAAACAGGTTGTTGAACATATAACCAAGATTTTTATATCCAAATACAGCAACAAAATAATTAGCTGGGTGCTTTATGCACCTAAGCGCCCCCTCCCTCTCCAATATAACCCTTTTAGCAAACATCTGTGGTGGTCGTGATTAACCCCTATGATTTAAACAAGTTGAGGGATATAGAATTATAAGATGATTCATACAGAACTCAGAATAATCATCTAACGTGTTTTTTAAAACTACTCTTTATGGCAACCAGAATTAAATTATGAACTAAGGCCCATCTTTTCTAGGTTAGCAAGCTTACAATATTGAACTTAAAACTCTCTATAAAGCAATATCTATCAATCTGCACGAGGTAGAAAAAAAAATACCGTATAAAAATAGGAACATTAACAATTCACTCTGATGGGCTGAACCATGAGCAAACATTGGAAAGGTTTCTAGTCCTTGTATTGAACAAATCTGTGGTCAAAAACATTATAAGTCATCCTCCATCGTCTCAGGCGGGAAGTTTAAAGATCTGCGAGCAGTAAGAGTCGCCGTTCCATCAAGACCCTCAAGATACTTTTCAGCATCTTCCGGAGATTCAAATGATTATTTCTTACCCTTGTAGGTGACTTTCAGCAATGCTGGGTAGATCAGGAAAGTTTCATAACCTTTCTGGTGAAGCTTGGCTCTTACAGTTGATATGCCTTCCTTTTTTGTGCCGTCTCGTGACCGTAATCAGCATAGAACTCCAGACGCGCTCCTCCGGGCAAAGCGGGTTTTGCTTTACGTGCTCCTTGAAGGATGGCTTGCCTGTCAGGATAGCGAAGCAGCCGAAAACAATCAACGATCATGGCCTGGGTGAGTTGGAGCTCGAGCATACGCGATGGGCTCTGTCAATCTCAATCTGGCATGAGCGTGCGAAAGATCGGGGATCCATTTAGGCAGCATTTTCTGTAGAAAACTGACAGGGTCGTCTCCTTCCATTCCTGTTGGCAGATTGACCAGACGAACGTTGTTGCGATGTGACCGATCTTCGAGGTTGTTGCATTTTCATTGGATCTGCTCTAGTTGAGTCTAGCAGAAGTCTTTTTTTGATTGGCGTAAACTGCCTTGAAGATTATCAACTTTCATTGTAATCGACACCATACTTTTACTCAGAGTCCATTTCTTGTTTCATTGTTTAAAGAACAGCGCTGTTTTCATTAATATAGTCATTGAAGGGATTAAGAGCTGTCTTTATCGCCTCTGTCAACATACAAGAAACCATTTCTCACATAGCCCCCTGCTGTGCTCCGATTGCATGGCTAACAACTGAGTGGTTGCAGATAAAGTTTTAATTGTTGGTGATTTTAATATCCATGTTGATAATGAAAAAGATGCATTGGGATCAGCACTCTTAGACATTTTGAACTCTATTGGGGTTAGACAACACGTGTCAGGACCTACTCATTGTCGAAATCATACTCTAGATTTAAAGCATCACTATGTAACTTTTTCTGTGTTCAAAATTTCCTAAATGTATAATGAGCAAGTACATCAAATTCATCTATCAAAACCGCCTTTTTGTCTTATCCCAAATCACTACAGTACATTTATAATATTTTTGGACTATTGTATCCTGTTCGAGTCATCACCGCTGCGTGAACACACAGATACCTGCGTGAATAGCCATAGACAAACTTGGAGAAGTAGCTCCGGTTAGAATGTTCTTCTGGGGGATGCATGCAGTTCTGTTTATTAGCGACAAAATTTAGTGTTGCTGTAATACTATCACATGGAATTGATGTTGATGGTGCTGAAACTATGCAGCCAAGCGATGATATCTCAGATCATTATCTAGGCTTGTGCAAACTTCATATAGCTAAAACTGTAAATTCTAATCCTTGTTACAAGTATGGTAGAACCATCACTTCTACCACAAAAGACTGCTTTGTAAGTAATCTTCCTGAGTTATCTCAATTCCTCAGCACATCCGATAGCTCAGAACAACTTGATGTAACAAACTATGGACTCTCTTTTCTAGCGTTTTAGATACGGTTGCTCCTTAACGCTTAAAAGATTAAGGAAAACAGTCTGACACCGTGGTGTAATGAGCACACTCGCATCCTAAAGAGAGCAGCCCAGAAAGTGGAGCTTAGCTGGAGGAAAACAAAACTAGAGGTATTTCAGCACGATTATTTACAGAGGTGTGCAAAAGGCCACTCTGAAATGTGCAGTTTTACTGTACTGGGGGGTCCAAAAACCAGTCAGTATCTGGTGTGACCAGCATTTGCCTCACATCTCCTTCATATAGAGTTGATCAGGTTGTTGATTGTGGTCTGTGGAATGTTGGTCCACTCCTCTTCAATGGCTGTGCGAAGTTGTTGGATATTAGCAGGAACTGAAATACGCTGTCGTATACGCCGATCCAGAGCATCCCAAACATGCTCAATGGGTGACATGAGGCTGTGCATTATCATGCTGGAACATGTGTTGTTGTGGACGAATGGCACAACAATGGGCCTCAGGATCTCGTCACGGTATCTCTGTGCATTCAGAATGCCATCAATAAAATGCACCTGTGTTCGTTGTCCATAACATACACCTGCCCATACCATAACCCCACCACCACCATGGGCCACTCGATCTACAACGTTGACATCAGCAAACCGCTCACCCACAGATGATCTTGGAGGTGAAGAGGCTGGATGTGAGGTCATGGGCTGGTGTGGTTACAAATGGTCTGCGGTTATGAGGCCAGTTGGATGTACTGCCAAATTCTCTGAAACATCATTGGAGACGGCTTATGGTAAAGAAATATACATTCAATTCACGGGCAACAACTCAGCTCGTCCGTACTAGGGTTGAAACGATTAGTCGACATTATCAACAATGTCGACAATAAAAAAAAAAAGAATAATAAAATTAAAAAAAAAAGGTCGACAAATATTTTTGTTGTTGAGTAGTCAAATAAACTCATATGGCCTGAATAATGCTGTGTGGCATAATAGCGCAAGACTGTAATTCAGCTATCCTGGATGCAATTCAAGAGAAGAACACAGCGCTTCAGTTCACAGCAAATGCAGTCTAAACTTAAAAAAAAAAGCTAAGTGGCATTTGGATGAATACGTAAATATATGCTGCCCCGATTTCCTCTCAATTATCAAATAAACAAAAACTGACAGCAGTGAGAAAGCAGCAGTTAAAAATGCATCTGATTACAGCAATGGAGAAGTTGCACGAGCTCTGCAGTTTGGTACCCCAGTTAAGTCCTGCCATGTCACGTTTATTTATAAAGTACTTCATGCAATAGATAGCCTTAAAGGGTTAGTTTACCCAAAAATGAAAATAAGGCTGCGTTTTACTCACCCCAGAGGCATCCTAGGTATATATGACTTTCTTCTTTCAGACGAATCCAGTCAGAGTTATTTTAAAAATTGTCTTTGATATTTCAAGCTCTACCATTGCAGTCAGCGGGTGTTGCATTGCTTCGGTCCAAAAGAAGTTAAATAAAAAGTGCCCTTCCATTAAAAAAAATAAAAATAAAAAATTCTCACATGGCTCCGGGGGGTGAACAAAGGCCTCTAGTGAATCGATGCAATTTTGTAAGAAAAATATCCACGGAAATGCAGCGGAGAGCTCAAAACAAAGCGACGGTCACTAATTAGAAGATTTGTAAAGAAGACTATCAGAGGATATCGATATAAGCCAAGAAAAGACTGGTTTTCCTTTGCTAAAGTAAGGAAACTTTGCTTCTTTTGATCCTGTAAACAAATGTTGGTTTTCATGAGACTCACCGACGCATGCGCAACGCTGACCTCATACATCATCCTCCCAGAGCATCTTCTGTGTACAACTGTTGGCGCAAGCTACATTCAAGTGATTATTACGTTTTGAATATGGATATTTTTCTTACAAAAACGCATCGAGTTGATACAGGAGGCCTTTGTTCACCGTGTGAGACACTTTTTTTATGGAAGTGCGCTTTTTATTTAACTTCTTTTGAACGGAAGGAATGCAACACCTGCTGACTGCAATGATAGAACTTGAAAGATCAAAGACAATTTTTAATATAACTCAGACTGGATTCGTCTAAAAGAAGAAAGTCATATACAACTAGGATGCCTTGGGGGTGAGTAAAATGTTTTTTGGGTGAACTAACCCTTTAAAATCAATCAGCTTTACAGTACTAAACATGAAAAACCAGAGTCACTTTCAGAAACTTCTCCAGTGTGGAGCTAGCTAATTATAATTTTTTTTTTAATAGTTTTTATAAAATTATTTATATGATAGTTTGCTTTACAGAGATCAAAGCTTGATCTAGCTCAGGACTGTTTTGATTATCATAACCCTATAAGGCATTTTAAGAGATTATATAGTGAATAAAATAGTTTATCTAAAAATAAATATTTTGTTTCTCATCCATATGACTTATAAAAGGAGATGTTAGGCAGAAAGATGTCATTCAGTTACTTTTTCATAAAGCCAATTAAATGGTGAATTAGAGTGTTTCTCTGTTATCTCATTTTGTGCCAAATATATTTGTTTGTATAATTTAATAATTGTAATTACATAATGATTTTCAAAAGCTGAAGTGATTACCTTTATTTGTTAGAATATGTATAACTCAATATTTCAACTAATTGCAAAACCTGAATAATCAATAAATGTCTACTGATTAAAGTTTTGCATCTTTTTCACCATCTGTTTGAAAATCTGCAATTGTAGCTATTTGCGTAATTATCTTCCTTGCATGGGTTGTGCACCGGCACTGCTCCAGCATGGATGAATCTAATGTGTGGCTATCAGTTACCGTACCGGTGTTGATACTGCACTTTTTATTCACCGATTCTACATCTTGAAAGACCCAAATAAGATTTTTCACTGGAGAATGTCATCTGAACAAGTAAAAAAAACCATTACAATAATTTCTAATCAACCTAACAAACTGTTATTACAATAAATTGCGCTATCAATGGTGATTAAATCTAACTATTGGTTAGCTCATATCACAACAAACCAATTATTATTGTTTTCAAATAGCTGACATTAATAACATCAGCAACGCATGAGTGCATGTATTTAATGTGTATTAGCATTACCTGTATATTTCAATTTCTGTAATCTAATCTCTAATTGTCATACCATTCGAATTCTGGGTTTGACTAAGGGTGAATCTCCAGTCACTGATGATTGTCGTTTCAACCTTTCTGCATTACAATCCGCCATTGTTCCAGCTGCTGTGAGAAAAGGCTATCTGTCACCTGCAGCATCCTCACGTGCAATTTAGCATACTAGCCGGGACAACTTCTTTGTTTGTAGATGTGACGTAATAACGCAGCGCCATGCTCGAATTTCCCGCGAAAATCACTCAAATTTGAAAACTTTATTACAAGCCTACCATTGTGAATTGAGTTAAAAGCGACAGTTTTGAACACTGGCTGGTAATGTACTTGCTTAAATTTATTTTGAATAATTTTTAACCAAAAAAAGTTATGGACTGCAGCTTTAATCAGTGAAAAAATCTATGATTAGTCGATTGAAGAAGTTGGGGGAAGTTGTGGCCTAATGGTTTGAGAGTTTTTTTCCATTTAATCATTCTAATAATCGTTAGATTAATCGATTATCAAAATAATTTGTTGCAGCCCTAGTTCGTACAGACATGAATAAAACACATTGAGTATGATATACTGCAAAGCTTTATTTCAGTAATTTCATAATACATTTCATAACAGGCAGAAAACAGGGCACATTTTATTAAAAATAACCTGTGCAAGTTATCTAAAAGAGCTCAATTACTTGTATGGCGTACATGCCAAAATCTTCAGACTGTTTGGAATTTTTAAGCACTTGAAGACTTCCCTCAATTTTGCCCAGTTCAGCATACAGTTTTACCTGAAAAGGGTTGCAAGAAATTTTTCATTGTAATTTCAGCTTTATAAAATAAAAAGCACAGAATTGTAATTTTCCGTCAACAATAAGATTAGATTCAACTTTATTGTCATTGCACATGTAAGGTACAAGGCAATGAAATGCAGTTAGCATCTAACCAGAAGTGCAATAAGCAGTAAGTACAGGATATACAGTGTCTACAATAAGGAATAAGGAACGTGCCCTACCTGTGATCTCACAAACTTGTGAAGATCAAAGACCAATCTTTTGGCTTCTGGTGCCACAGCCAAGACGGTGAAATGAGCATCTAGTAGTAAGCAAACCCAGTCTATGATCTTTAAAAAACAAAAGACAAACACCAACCTTAGACGAACAATATGTAATGCGAAAAATAGTTTGAAATAATATTTACAGTTTGGTGACAGACCTGAGAAATACTTGGGGTCCGTAAAGCTCGGATTTGTTTGTGGGCATCATGAGAATATTTAAAATAAAGGAACCTCAGATACTGTAAAAAGACCAAAAAAATGATTTGAGAGAACAGATCAAAGATTATATTTTTCCCATTGATCCTTTAACAAACAAAGTAAGGCATATCACAATTTAAGGGACTAAATAATAGGACATTGTATACTCAACATAGGCTAGATGTGTTGGTTTGTCTGATACTCACTATGACCTGTGGCACCGTGAGATCTTTTAGATGTGGCAGCAGGGATCTGTCACTGTACGCTGTCTGCAGAACCTCATTTCTATCAGTCAGATTAAAGAAAACATGAAACCAGAACAACACAAAAAAGCATAAGGTTTTTTTTTCTCTTCATTTTTCTGTAAACCAGTAAGAGCAAAGGATACAGAAGGGCACCCTTGTGTAACCCCACAGGACAGCTCATATCCAGTGATAAGGGATCTCTTTGTAGCTTGTTGCTGGGGGTATCAGAGACATCACTCTCTAGTGCTGGGGGGCAGAAGCCGTTCAGCTGCCCTCCCTCCTCATCTGATCGACTGTGTGCCTGAGTCAGCTCTTTCATGAAAATTACACTGTCTGTGTCAAGATTCACAGTCTCCATCTCCAAGTCTGGAGTACTATAGTCAGACAAAGGATTAAAAAAAATGTTTTACATCAGTTCTTTTCAAAAGGCATTTGTGCAAAAAAAAAAAAAAAAAAAAACTAAAAAACAACAAAAAAAGTATTTCTGGGTTACTGTATCTTCCGTAAAATAAGTTGGGACAAAAGGTGCAATTGACCTATTGTACGCCCCCCTTAGTTACAGTTGCTCCCTCGGACAAACAAACAGAGTTGCTCACTGCATCTCACAATGACAGCTGTCGGTGTGAAAACCTTGTTCCATGATGTTTTTGCACAATTTTGGACACAGAAGGGCCACCATTCAAGTGGGAATTAAATATTCTATGGAGGGATATATAAAAGATTTTAAAATAAACATGGTGGGTAACTCGAAGCGAAGGTTTACAGATCACAATGCAAGCGGGAGAAGTCTCATATTACGGTCGTCACGATTGTGGATGACAACATCCCGGATCAACACTGTTCATGTATCGAAGGAAACGATTAAATTAATGTACATTTAACAAGTTTAATTTGGAAAGGCACTGAAATGTAGACCTTTGTTTATGCGTTTTTGACCTACACTTTACATGTGAGAACAGTTCGCTATTTAGGTTTGTAATAGCACTAGCTTAAACGTTTGCTAGTTTTAGCCAGAGATACCTTGCTGAAGCACAAGATGACATTAACGTTCTGCTTGAGCAGATGAAAATTGTAAGTTAACGAGAGTATGACAACCAGAAAATGAACATTTTTGTCTCCATTGGGATTGGGGTTAAATGCTTAGGGACATATTGCTCTGTTTTGTTTGGGTTTAGGAAATGTATGAATTATATTGCCCATCCTTTCAGGATACCTGGAATCAGTGTTACAAGTACCACAGGCACATTGTTTTTTTCAATTTTTTTTAAGCATAAAAACAATCAAACTGATGAGCGCTTTGGATCTTCCAATGTTTCTCTATGTCGCTGAAACCTAAAAATCTTCGAGTTCCACTCCCCGTGCAACTGACACTCGACTGCCATTGGCTCATCTGCGTTCGAGGGGAGGGGCTTAGGTCAACTGCATATTGTTGAGGGAAAAAACAAAAGTTGCATCGGTGTACAAGTTGCATGATGCATGTTAATAGATACAAAAATAAGTAGGGGTGCAACGATAAATCGATTCCATTCTCCGAATGCATTGTGATTCTGAGCTTAGGGTTTTCACAGCAGATGGCGGACTAGGCTAGTTTTTAACCGCACACTTAAAAGCTGACAAATAAGAGCACTTCAGCGTTCTGCTGAGTAATGTACGTGGTTAAATGTACTTGCACCTCTGCTTTTATGACACAAAATTAATGTTAAACATCCCACTGTGAACACTCCTGTAATTCGCTTCAACCTTTTTGAACTTTATGAATGATTTTAGGTTCAAGTGGTGTGTGTTTAAGGAACTGGAAGCAAGCAAAGTACGGCTGTTTCTACAGCACACAGTGCCATCTGCTGTTAAAAACTAAGCTCAGAATCGATTTCAGAGAGAATCATGATCCATTTGGAAAACAGAATCAATCCACAAAACGATTTATCGTCACACTCCTAAAAATAAGGTAAACAATTGGCAAAATAAATATTTACAAACACTACATACTTCATAATGGCACTTATTATAAACAGCATTTAAGCCATTATAAAGGCCAAACCTACAAACAAGCTGAACCGGTTTTGGGCTCACATACCTCCCTCTCATTCAACACAAATTCAAATGTTTCAATATTCGTGATGCAGCCTAAAATTTGATTGCTAAACTATAATGTAAACTAGGCTTTGTACTTCATGTCCAAAGATCCACAAACAATAGCATCCTTTACGTGAGCACATGTTCACAATGACCAAAACATTCCTACATACGACAGACAATTTCAACTGAGCCATGTCATTTTTTCTATATTTGGTTGACTCGGTTTTAGTTTTTTGATGAATTGGCTGTGATTTCAAGTTAGCAATGCTAGAACTAATTTGTTGCGTGTGCACATATTTGCTTAAAAAAAATGTGACATTCTGGAAAATACAGTATTATGGCTCAGTTATTAAGGGTGTAAAGGTCTTAATGTGAGCACAAAACTCACCTGAGAATAGCTTTGAGACAAGCGCAGGTGACAGCTTCAGGAATGTCAGAAAATATTTGGAAAGCAATCTGACAGAGATGGAAATCTTTCTTCACCATGGCCAATGAGAGTAGTTCAGGGCAAACACTACATTTCCAAAAACAAGACAATGAGCATAGTTACACAAAACACTAGGAGATGGGAGACAGGGGCTGAGCAGGTGAGTTCAAACCTGTAGCAGAGGTACCGAGTCTCCAGCAGCTGTAGAAATGCACACTGAGGGTAGAAGTTGGCATCTGTTTGGGATCTTGAAACCAGCTCTAATGCCACCCTGCCTGCTGCCAGCTGGAGGTCAGCCTGTGGAGCCCGACGAATAAACTCACCCACCTCTGCTTGTACATCCTCTACTGCACTAGTCTAGCAAAAAACACACACTGCATGGTCACAACCTAATGAACAATCCATCTGCAAAGGTTCTTGAATATATATGCAAACTCAAAAAAATAAATTAATAAACAAATGTCCCTTTTTCAGGATACTGCATTTTAAAGATAATTCAGTAAAATTAAAAAAAAAAAAGCTGTAAATTGGAAAGGGTTTACACAATGTTTTCCATAAATAAAAACACCAGAAGAAAGAAGCCTAGGCTCTCTGATCATCTGCATGCAATAGGCCTGCTGTAGGGAGGCATGAGGACTGCATATGTGGCCAGAACAAACTAGCCAATAAACTGCAATGTTCGTAAAAGACACCGAAGACAGTGCAGTCCATGAGGATGAGAGTACTGTAATTAAATCAGATGGTCGCTACACCAGATACTGACTGTTACTTTTGATGACAGCATCTCTCATGATGCTTTGCAGACTCTGCTCTGGCTGTTAATGTCTTGTCTTGGAGGAAGTGTGGCTTTGGCAAGATATCTGAAGGGTGGACGGGCCCTCTCCCCTTATATACTGTCAAAGCTAGCTTGCTATTGCTAACCTCTTGAATGTATCAAGTTACAAAAAAAAACAAAAACACTGAGGCAGCCTTATACCTTTATATGTTCAACGAGTTGATCCACTGTCAGTGCAGACTTGACATTCTGCAAAAACAGTAAAAAAAACCTGTTAAAAAAACATTCATAAGTGACAATAACAGATAGAACCAAAGCACATCTATATATACAGTACAATCAAACAATTTAAACTAAAATATTAAAATCAAGTAAAAAAAAAAAAAAAAAAAAAAAAAAATATATATATAAATATATATATATATATATATATATATATATATATATATATATATATATATATATATATATATATATATATATATATATATATATATATATATATATATATATATATATATATATATATATATATATATATATATATATATATATATATATATATATATATATATATATATATATATAGTATATATATATATAATATATATATATATATATATATAAATATATAAATATATATATATATATATATATATAATATATATATATATATATATATATATATATATATATATATATATATATATATATAACAATGAGCTCTCCGACATGCATATGGGAGGGCTTTCAACTGAAAGTACTAACAAACATGCCTGAATCATAAACTGATCATGCAGTACAGTTGAATGTTTCCTACAAAAAAAAAAACAAGACAACAACAAAAAAGGTTCGATATACACTTTACATTAAGTAATAAAATGTTTTTTGTTTGTTTGTCACAGGGGTCTTCAACTTTCAGCATAGTACTTATTTTTCTATTTAAAAACTGGGCCATAGTCCCAAATACATATATATTTATATATATTGCATTTAACCTTAAGGTGGTTTCAAAAAAATTTAAATGTTAAATTCAGAGAATGTGAGTGGAGCAGTGTGATTTTGACTGAAATGAACCAATACTGATTTTGACAATACTTTAGGCCACAAATTTTGTCAAGGAATGAACGTAGTGTGCCGTTTCTGATCAGTTGAATGAGGAACGGGAAATGGTGAACCCGGAGTGGAGTGATTATTGAATGCTTTGAGCGTGGAAGATAAATTGTTGCTACTCCACTCTGCTCACATACTCTGGTTAAGTTTAAAAGTTATTTGAAACTTGATGACCCATGTTATCCCAGCATTACATTTGTTTTAAACCTTTCTAAATCTTACAAGATTTCCAATGTGACCCTATCAAACTGTATTTGTAAGGGTGGGAATCTTTAGGCAGCTCACAATCTTGATCTACATTTTTATTAGGGCTGCCCCTGACTAAGTATTGGTTCATTTAATCCATTAGTCGAATAATTGCAAGTTTATATCGGCGGGGCCTTTAATATGTAGCCTATTCCATGCTCAAGAGGCATTTATTTATCATTTGCATAGTTAACACTGGGGAAAACTGGGCACTGAAATACTTGTGATGAGGCTCAGACATACAGTGACAATTACAGGACCATACATAAATAATCAAATGGTATACATGAACATACAAAATATAGACATAAGGGTAGGGCATTAAGATATTGAAGTGCCATGTGCAATTCCATAGGCAGAATAATAAACACAGACAGAGCAATAAATACAAATATGTGGTTAAAATAAGGGTAGACAGTGTTAAGAGTATTAGGTAGTCCTTAGGTACAGAGATAAAAAAAAAATACTGAGGAAGATCAGTGTCCAAAGTGTCAGTGTAGAGTGTAAAGTATTGCAGCAAAAGTAACAATACAATACAATAAATAGTAAACCTTAAGAGCAGTAAGTAGTCCTGAGTAAGAAGTCTGTGTCTAAAGTGGCAGAAGTGTTTAAAGTTTTGTCAGTAAGTGATTGAAGGTCTAGTTGAAGGACAGCTGGCTGTTAAGCAGTCTGATGGCTTGAAGATAAAAGCCGTTCTTCAGTCTGGTAGTCCGTGATTGGATGGATCGTAAGCGCCTGCCAGATGGCAGTTTGGCAAACAAGTGGTGAGCAGGGTGAGTGAGGTCCTTGATGATGCTGTAGGGCTTTCTCGAGCAGCGCATTTGACAGATGTCCTGTAAGGCCAGGAGTTTGTGTCCAGTAATAAAGCTTTGCTGTACTCCCCACTATCTGAAGAGCTTTTTGGTCAGAAGATGAGCAGTTGCCATACCATAAAGTGATGCAGCCAGTCAGAATGCTCTTTATAGTGCAGCGGTAGAAGTTTGACATGATGTCAGAGGAAATGCCAAACCTCTTCAGCCTCTGCAGGAAGTAGAGACTGACAGGCTGTTCACACTATGATCTCTGTGTGTGGGCTCCAGGAAAGATCCTCAGAGTGACTTCCTGTAATCCATGATCATCTCCTTGGTCTTGCTGACGTTTAGCAAGAGATTGTTTGTAGCACACCATACAGTGAGTGCATTAACTTCATCTCTGTAGGATGTCTCATCCCCATCAGTGATGAGTCCTAGGATAGTTGTATCATCAGCAAATTTGAGGATGATGTTGGAGTTGTACTTATCAGAGCAGTCGTAAGTAAACTGTGAGTACAAGAGTGGGCTGTGTACACGTCCCTGTGGGGCGCCAGCGCTGAGTGCGAGCGTGGAGGATGTGTGCTCAAGCATACTGACAAAGCTTGCCACAAATCATGAGCAAAAATGATGGCGTATTTTGACTTTCTGCACAAGGGCACACTTTGGCTTCCAGTATGAAACATACGATGTGTCTATAGCGCTCAATAATGCTCACACTACCCTATTTTTTGGGTAAAAACAGGAAAATAATATTTCTGTCTAAAGAAATTTTAAGTAAACAAGATAATCAATTCTTTCTTTAGTGTACAGAAGTGTACATGATTTTTTCTCAGTGGATGCCTAAGAGGCTCATATTTCATATTAAAGACATGGACTCGATTTTGATTTTGCATACCTCCTGACAAAAAGAAAATTCTCTCATAGATATTTATCATAACATTTTATAATAAAACCTTAGACCCTTCTAATGATTTATACTTATAGGCTACCTCCATATTAACTGGTTGCCCTGCAGTAGTCTAAAATAGTGTCCTGATAAATTATTAATATCATCTAACAATTATATATTTATTCATAAATACTATATTTGTTATTTTTAATAATGTAATACTGTTATTAAAATGGTAATATTTTGTATTTATTTTTGTTAATACTTTTAGTATGAATAATCATAATTATTATTATTAGTCATACCAATATATAAGCACAAAATTCTGGGACAAATTAAGCTGCCCTACATACAAGCACAAGAAGCCTAGTGTTCTTTTATAATTGGGCTTTTCCCCAAAACTGTGGGGCAAAAATTTCCCAAAATTATACTTTCATGCTTTTGCCGGCAAGTACACTAATTCTCATACTTTAAGGGTATTTATAGCTCCAAACATGCTGTGTAACTGAGGTACTTGTTACATCATAAGAAAAATGGCATCTACGCTAATTAGTCTATTTCTTTCTGAGGTCACCATAGCCACCATATCCAGCCCAGATGGTGGATCAGCACCTAGAGACGACCTCTACAGCCCTGAATATCAGCAGAAACCAGGACAACTACATGAGCCCCAGAGACAGATCACCAGTGAAGAATTTGTCTCCTAGACGGCCATCGGGACAAGACCACTGAACCAGATGAGCCCTCTGCACAATCTAACTTTGCTGCAGCATGGATCAACCTGCAACCTGGTTTGACTGGCCGGAAGAGAACTGGCCCCCGACTGAGCCTGGTTTCTCCCAAGTTTTTTTTTTTCTCCATTCATGGAGTTTTGGTTCCTTGCCGCTGTCGCCTCTTGCTTGCTTAGCTGGGGAAACTTAATTTCGAGCGATATTGTTGACTTGATTGCACAGATATTATTTAAACTGAACTGAGCTGGTCGATGACGTCATTGAATTCAATGATGAACTGCCTTTAACTGAAAATTAATAAATAAACAATTATCCTATTACAAATAAACAATACATTCACTATATATATACTACAAAACTGCTTTAACACAATCTTTACCATTAACAGATCTATATAAATAAAAGTGACTTGAAGGATTTTCTCAATGTAGATCGTAATGCAGGTGAGAGGGACTACATCTAATTAAAATACATACACCACTCACTATTACTCTGGTGCCAGTGATTATACCCCTTTACCCATTTCTTAAGTTGCTGACCCCTGGTTTCACATTTAGTTGAATTTACATTTATCTATTTGATAGATGCTTTTATATATTTAGTTAGATTGCAATCAAGGTACACATTTTTTTTTAATCAGTTCTTGCTTTCCCTGGTAATGAAGCCCATGAATCTGACATTGCATGAACATCCCCACTATAAAATCTGAACTGAAAAACTGGCATAATTGAAAAGTGTCTTACATTTCTGGTTGACATTCTGCTCTTGATTTCTGTTGTCTGTGTGACGTCACTACAAGTCCAGGAAGTCACAAAGCTGCGTGATTTGGATTCTGCTGAAGATAAGGCAAAAGGTATTTTGACACGTTTTTCTGTTTTTACATGTTAACATTTCATATATGTCGCTCTAGAACAGTACAGGGCAGATATTCCATATTTCAACAGAAAAGTCTTTACCACTCCGACTTGTCTGCTTCAGTTTTCCCATAGCAGCTGCGAGAGATGACTTCTGGCAATCAAAAGGAATTACTGAGAGCATCTTCCCATGAGGGACATACAGCTTCCCAGAATAACACCACAACTGTATTCAGGAGAAATTATGTGTTTAACTCAATGCATGATTAAATTATGTATACCTTAATGAAAGGTTTAAAAAGAAATGTATACAAATATATAAAACAGTAATCACACCTGACTATAGATCCTTCCTGCCATTTCTTTACTAGCCTGAAGAGTTTGAAAATGTGTGTTCCAGATGCAAAGGTAATCTACGGATGACAACAACTCAATGATCATTCCACCAATCAGATACAGAGTGATAAAAGAGGGAAGGGAGTGGGGGTGGAGGGAAGTAAAAAAAAAAAAAGTAGTAACAATCACAATGTCATTCAGGAGTAGGGGTGTGCACTAGTCTGTGTTTGTGGAAGTCTTATATTGCACGAGCCACTAGCTCACATTTGAGAATATGTTATTAATTCAGATAGTATATCATTAGTAAGCAACGAGTTATTGGGGAAATAAAATTGAACCACTGAATTAAAAACAATGTCTTTGGGTGGGTGGGGACAAGGGAACATTAAAGCTACATTTTTATGACTGCAGATATATAAACAAACCTCAAATTAGGAAAGAAAGTTGGCGCATGATGGATTTTCAAAAGTACATAAGTAGGCCTGGGCGATAAATTGGTTTCAGTATTTATCGATGGTAAACCATTAAAGAAATAGAAAAAGAAAAATGTTCGATAGCGCACGATAGTTTCATGCTTTTTTAATTTAAAAGCACACTATGACAGCCAAGCAGACAGAACACACAAACACATGCTGAAATGAGTGCCATGCCTGTCTGCGATGAGGAGACTGTGAATCAAAAAAAGGAATTAGTCTAATTTAAAATAAAAATTTGCATTCGAATGCAAAAACAGTGTATTTGAATTTTAGGTGCGTGTCAGGGAGCCTTATCAGTGGCACATGAGATGCAGTTATGATTAAGTAAGTGTCGTTGTTGCATTTTTATGTTTTTGTTAGCCTATTCAGTTGAACCCACAAGATGCGCCGCTGCTGTGTTTTCCATTTAAAATTAGAGAAATATAGAAGCTCAATGTGGAGAAGATATTGTTTAGGTTAAACCAAGCCATTCACACAGAACGCATATTCAGCGCATTTTTGAGATGCAAAATGACTGTTGCACTCGCGTCTCACACAAGAGATGATTAGAAAGCCATGTAAAGTTAAAGGAGGTTCAACTTTAAGAGAACATGTCTCGAGAATTTGTGAGGGTTTTATTCCATTCCACTGTGTCTCATATGTTTTTAAATGGAATCGTGTGATCGGCGCTTTGGCTATTAGTATTAAGCTATGCATAAATACACAATGCTCTTTTGTTCATAATTGTTTATGCAACTTAAAATCATTTGATTTATAAATATTAGTTTAGACGTTATGCATTTTTTTATTTTATAGATGACAGTTATTTTATTGCATTGACAGCAGTTGAATGAGGTGCATTATTCTGCTCATTGCGCCCTCCTGTGGCCTCAGGGGACAGGCCAAATGTTTCCCTACAGGGGTCATATGATGCTTTTTTAAAGATCATTATTTTGTTTATTTGGTGTAACAGAATATGTTGACATGCTTTAATGTTCAAAAAACACATTATTTAACAAATACTAGGGCTGGACAATAATTCAATATCAATATGTATTGCATTATATTTTTTTTCAATAAGTGATATAGCTTTTAAACATTTCCGATATTTTGATATACCAGTGTTTCCCATACATTGATTTATTTGTGGCATTTGACTTCGTTGAATAAACATGAACACTGCACGTTTCAAAATCAAAACACGTCGCGGGTGTTTTATATGAATGTATCTCTGTTTTCAGAAAAGTTTCGATGGCATTTTCATTTTATCTGATAAAGAAGCGTTCATAAGCAGAGCTGCTTTGATTATAGCCATTACTGGAGAACCCACTGGGTCTACCGCTCTCAGATGAGCAGAAAATAATTCTTTAAAACATTAAAAACTTTACTGTTCAAAAACTTTTGACTGGTAGCATATATTAGCCTATAGTTTGAAGGTAAAGATATTAATTTTAATTAGGTGGGTCTGAGACTATTTGACAGTGATTTCACATTTATTGTTTGTATGAAGGCTAAATAAAAAAATACAAAAAAATTCCCCCCTAAAATATTAAATGGTTTTAAATGAGTTGTCAGACTTGGTAAATTCATTTTTCATAAGTTTGTATACACAGACATCTGTTGTGGGCGTTCTTTGCAGGTTTTACGAGGCTTTTTTAATAGTGTTCATATCGATATCGGAATTATATCGTATCGACCGAAATTAAGAAATATATTGTGATATAAATTTTGGCCATATCGTCCAGCCCTATCAGATACTGTACATTATTGTAGGTCCTCTATGCCCCACCTTTCTCAAACCAGTGTTAATTTTGGCAGGGATTTTTGATTTAGTCTTAGTCTTTATCTTGAGACGAAAATGCCTAATAGTCTTAGTCACATTTTAGTCATTTGAGTCTTTCATAGTTTTAGTCGACGAAAAGTCATTGCATTTTTGTCAACTTTTAGTCATTACTTTAAGCCATTATTTTAGTCAAACTGCAGTTACCAACATTTATTTTGGTAGCTATTTTATATGTAGTTTTCAAACAAAAATAGTCATTAATTCTTCTCTCTTTAGACCAAATCAGTTAAGCTTATGAGAAATTTTAATCAAGGACTGAATTTGGAAAAACTTAAATGACGACAATTTTCATTTTTGGGTGAACTATCCCTTTAAACAGTAGTGAAAAGGGAGCAACTTATAAAAATTATAGTTGTTCATATATAATATAGATAATTTAATTTTTGAAATAGAAGCACAATAAGAAAAATATGAAAGACATAGAAATTAATATAATTTTTTTAGATACAGATTTACTTAACATGTACATTTATTTAACATCTTTTGTTGGTTAACATTAATGACATGGATAGGTAACTTAATATTCTACACGAAAGACATTTGGACTACTGTGTGTGTATTTGAGCACTGAGAACTGATCGCACGCTGGATATGAAGCTGAAAAAGTGGAGCGTGCGCGCGAGAGAGAACAGTACTATCAGCGCCATTCCACCTATCCCGCCTTCATTAACTTTAAGTTAATCGACAATGAATTGTGACTCCTGGGAAAAACGGGACGTCTGGTCACCTTAACCCTACCTCTTCGGGTGCTGAGGCCATTGTTTCAGATCGCTAGTTCGTGTTCTGGTAGTCTATCCATCCACTGTGGCTGCCATACTCAGACTATGTGAACACCCCTTATCCGATTGCAATCCAATGATAGGGACGCACATTTTAAATGACAAGACAGTAGCCTATAGGATGTATTTTGAATGTCAGGTAGTCCTCAAATAACATTATAGTCCCGTCTCGTCCTGTTAACAAAGACGCTGCATACATTTCGTCATAGTTTTTATCATCATATATTAGGTTTAGCTCGCCAAGTCTCGTCTTAGTCACAGAAAAAATGTTCGTTAACGAATATTTTTCATCCTCGTCTTCGTTGACGAAATTAACACCGTCTCAAATGTGTCGTTTTCTACAAAGTCCCTCCTTCTGACAAGAGCAGTCACCTCTGATTGGCCAACTGACCCAGTGCATTGTGATTGGCCGATCACAGCAAGCACTCGTCTGAAACGTAACGCCCCTTTCCATAATTGCGAGCTTCATCTTTCAAAATAAATGTAAAGACGGTTAACAATGTCCTTAGTTTTACCATCAGTTCAAGGCCGAAAGGGGAACAGAGTCACGGTACAGACACAGTAATGTAGCTCGTATCTGTTTGCAGTGCACAAGCCACGGACAGTTAAGACAGCTGACTCCACTGTTTGACTGTCTTTCTCTCACGCTCTCTCTCACACACAGATGCAGATGTATTTGAACATTCAATAGCAAATACTTAAACTAATAACAAAACATACAGTAGCTGATTCAGAAGCGCCAGATTGTCGTAGCAAAGTCAGAATTACCTCCTCTCCCAGGTTCACGAAACGGTCGTCCATAACATGCATTGTTCTGTTGTAATCTTAAAGATTCCTAAATGCATCTACTTTCGCAAGGCCAAATAAAGTGGTTTTGCTTTCGCCTAGATACACAGCATCTCCCTGAGATCCCATCATATGACCCCTTTAACACTTATTTATAGGGCTGCAACAAACTATTATTTTGATAATCGTTTAATCGACTAATCACTGATTATTTCACTGATTAATCAGTAGACATTTGATTATTCAGCTTTTGCAGTTACCTGAAATACTGAGTTATACATATTCTAACAAATAAATAAATGTAATCACTTCAGCTTTTGAAAATCATATTATGCAATTACAATTATTAAACAATTAATTTATACAATAAATATATTTGGCACACAAAATGAGATGAGAGAAACTTTTATTCAACATTTAACTGTATTTGAAAAAGTGCTATCACCTTAATATAATAATAAATAAATAAAAAACCTTTCCCAATAATATAAAGATTTTATAATTAGCTCGCTCCACTCTGGAGAGCTGCTTTATAACAGAAAATCAAGTTGAAATTTTGACTGAAAGTGACACTGACTCTGGTTTTTCATGTTTAATACTGTAACGCTGATTGATTTAAGGCTATTTATTGCAGAAAGTACTATATAAATAAACGTAATGTGACTGGACTTTACTGGGGTACTGAACTGGTCCGTGTATCTTTTGGTCATTTGATTTTTTGTTTAATATTGAAAGTAGAAAAATGAGAAACGGCTCCTTTTTCGTTTTTACATTTTTTGCAAAAAACGAAAAACAAGAATTTGGCTTAATTTGTAGTTTTTCTTTCAGGGGTAGAAAAATGAATAAACAGCTTGAATATTCGATTTCTACACGTGGGTGGGAATTAAACGCCCCTTTCTGCTGATTGGTCAGAAAAAAAAATAAAAAAAAAATCAAACTGTCATCAGTTCTTCTGCAGTTCCTCGCGGCAGAATACTAGTCCTCTGCTGCTGCTGGGGGGGATTTCATAGCCTACCCATATTTTCCAAACTGTAAAGTCACTTTTTATCATGATATATACTGTGATTTATTCTAAAATGACTTAAATAATGCATTTAACGTCAAATAACCTTAATGTAGACTTTTAAAAATAGGCGCATCAAGCAGCCTACTAGCTGTGTATTGGTTCATGTTTTTGCGCTAAAGCAGTGCATTCTGTTGTTTTTCTTTATTTTTCAACGGGACGACATTTTTTAGTCATTTTGAATGTACACAAATAAAAATATGCATTTTACCATATGACTATAAATGACAACTTATTAAATTATTTCCCCCTCTTGAGGAACAAATCCAGGTGAACATCAACTAATTCTCAATATTAATTAAATAACTGTTTAGATTGCTGCATATTTCCTGTGCACTTCAATACTGGTCTGTGCTTGACAGTAGACACGTTTTTGTGTTTTATTTAACTAGGGTAACTAGTCAGATGTTGTTCTAAAGGCTTATTAGGTCTACCTTCTTTTTTCCGAAACACACACAAAAATGTCCTGCTCGCACTTACCCATTTAATGGCAGAGAACGGTGACTTTCACTTTTCATTCTTTAAGCGGATGCAAATCTGTCATTAATTAATATGCATCTCGTGGCGTATGGTATATTCCAAACGTTCTGAAGGTATACAGTAAGGTTTGGTGAGAAACAAACCAAATGGCATTTAATTACATTTATGTAAATCTTGTGTTACATTCCTGTGTGCGAGTGCACAAGTGTCAGACTAAATCAGACTACAGTTACTTTTTTATAGATTACATATTATTGACACAATAGAAATAAATGATTCATCGTTTATTGATTCTCTCTAATTCCCCTTTTTTTTTTTTTTTTTTTAAGTGTTCCTTTCTAAAATAGTCTACCGCTTATATACACTCAGAAAGTCTTCCAGTTTGTGGACATTCACACAGTTATCAGTCATTAATCCGGTGGCTATACAGCATTTGACCAATGGGTTTACAAAAATAATTTCAGGTTTAAGAAGTGTGTTCAACATTGCATCAACTACTGATGAACGCATTATTTTTTATTTAAATGATCACTCAGTAGGTTAACCATGTATTATTATGTATTATTGAAAGGCTTTTGTCTTTCAAACTCATTAAAATGCACAAATTCTCATTATTTCTTATTTGCAGACATTCTCAAACTCTTTGTCCTCTGAACCTCTTTCACCTAACATATTTACTTTGAAGGGTGGTCAATCAGCAATTCTGTAAAAGACAATATCTCCCTTGCGTTAAACTAAAACAAAATCAACTATCCTTTAAGTACCCACGCTCAAACAGCAACATTACACACTAAAGTTAAAAAAAGTGAAATCATAATCAGTGATCCTTTAAGTACCCTCTGACATAGATGAATGGTCATATGGCACAAAGAAATGAAAGTAAACATAAAATATTTCATCTTTTTTAGTAAGTGTATGATTTATTTTAATGTTACATTTTTATGATTTAATTAGCCTACTTTTCAGCCTTTCATTAAACTCTACCCAACCCCCCCCCCCCCCCCCCCCCCCCCCCCCCCCCCCCCCCCCCCCCCCCCACGTTCCTTTACGAACCCCAATTTGGGGAAACCCTGACGTAATATAATGTTTAATGCACTTCATGTTGTTAATTACAATGAAAGGAATATGGTCCTCATGGTATATCATTATGGTACAAGATCCATTATCCTGTTTAAATCAGTGTGATAAACGAGTTAGGTCAAAAGTAATCAAAAAGTAATCTGACTATATTACCTAAAACGTGAAATGTAGTGGATTAGTTACTGACTACATTTTTTTGTCATGTAATTTGGAATCAGTAACGGATTACAATTTGTAAGTAATCTACCCAGCTCTGAATATACCCAAGTCAAAGCATTATTCTTTCCTTTTTGTATTAGTTTAAAATATTTATTTTGAAATTAATAATATTTATAATAATAATAATTAATTACTTAATTAAACAAACAAACTTACTGGGGGACCAGGGTAGGATATACAGTAGCCTGCCCTGGCATGCCCAGCTGATGCAAAGCATAGAATTTATATCTTCACAGAAGAAAGCCCTAGGCTCTGCCACAGAACAGGTTGTGTCGAGCCATTCATTTGGCTGGTTGTTTGATGAGAAAAAGATTAAATGTAGTTGCAATAAAAAAAGTTTAAGAATCTGTACAACTGCTGCTGCAGCAGAGGACTAGTATTCTGCCGCGCGGAACTGCAGAAGGACTGATGACAGCATGGTTTGATCTTTTTTGGTCTGACCAATCAGCAGAAAGGGGAGTTTAATTCCCGCCCACGTGTAGAAATCGAATATTCAAGCTGTTTATTCATTTTTCTAACCCTGAACGAAAAACAAAAAATTAAGCCGAATTCTTGTTTTTCGTTTTTTGCAAAAAATAAAAAAACTAAAAAGGAGCTGTTTTTCATTTTTCTACTTACAAAATTAAACAAAAAATCAAATGACCAAAAGATACACGGACCTGAACTGCAGAGCTCATGCAACATCCACATCGCTGTAATCAGACACATTTTTACCTGCTGCTTTCTCACCAATTTTAGTTTTTGTTGCGTTTAATTCATTATTAAGAGGAAAGTGCACATATTCATCCACGCCGCTCAGCATTTTTAAGTTTCATCTGCGTTTGAGCTGAACTGAAGCGCTGTTTTCATCTCTTGAATTGTATCCAGGAGTGCTGAATTACAGTCTTGCGCTACAGCACCACACTGGTCAAACCGCTTTATTGCAGGCTCTTACATAAGGTCATATGATATACGACTACACGGAAAAAAAAAAATTGTCGACTTTTTTTTATTGTTGACATTGTCGATAATGACAACAAATCGTTTCAGCCCTACTTATTTCATTTGCAAATAAAAAATAAAAGGTTATTTTTCAATTTTATTTGGTGTTTGACTTGTTCGACTCAAATTTGGTAAATTAAAAATACAGTGGTTAAAATTAAGTTTTTTTTTACTGCTCTGTTTAAAAAAGGTTATAAAAAATTTTCAATAATTATCAATATCAAATGACGTGAAACATTATATTGTGACCATTTTTTTTAGCTATATCGCCCAGCCCTAATTTATAAGTGACCCAAACTCACAGACCTTGCAGAGATTTAGTTTGTATAGAGAAGCATTTACTACAAAACGAGCTGTTTAGAGACTGAAAACACAATGTCATGAGCTGCTCATTTTTAAAAGAACACAGTGGCACAATTCACGCATTAGACTATATAATTAAATCACAGCCTTCGCAACTAGCTAAATCACACTAATCCATATTAAAACCTTGCATTGTTACAATTCATATTTATCTCAATTTTGTCAGCTTGCATATTGTTAAAACAACAATCAAGATATATATTGTCTGCAATAATACTGCACACTCCTAGTGAAGAGAATAGATTATTAGATTTGAAGATGAAGAATCACCTTTACAAGCTCCAGCAGAGGGGTGGGGGAATCCAATCACAGCCACATGAGCCTCATCAAGCACAACAGCAGCACCAGACATCAGTTTTTCTTCCCCAAGAGGAAGACTGAGACATAAGGAGCAAGATAGGGCCTGGACACCTTCAGCTCCTGTAGATGAACTTCTGAATGGCAACACACTCTCATACACACTGCCATTCAAATCTGAAATAATGCAAAGTAGAGTTGGGCTGCTAGTAGTACAAAACTGTAATTTGGGTCAGATGATAAAAGGAATAAAGAGACTTACATAAGTACAACAGGTGTATGTTACTACCCCTGCATGTGGCAGAGAAGCTAATAGGTGCAGAGAGACCAGGTTCAGTCTCAATTCTGTGTTTCACAAGAGTGTTGGGGTTAAATCTCTGAACATACAGGCAGTGCTCTCCTCTCTATATATATATAAAAAAAAAAAACAGTTTAGAGCTGATTTAATAGGTTCCATTCATTATGCACAGACAGAAAGATCCACAAAGATTCATAGAGACTTCAGAAGAAAAAAAACCTGTTCTGTGCTGAACAAAACGACAAGCTGGTGCTCTGCCTTAACGATAGTGCTCCACCTGTGAAAGGGATTAAACAAGAAACTTACACTTAATTTAAACAGGTCTGGACTTAAATGAGTACTGAACATCAAGTAGTGAGCTAATGCAGTATTAAAATTGTTGGCATTAGCTTCAAAACAATATGCTGCACAAATCATGGCGCTGTTGCAAGTGAACCTTTATTTAAAACTGCAAATACATGTTCAAAATTGTGTTTTTGTCTTACCCCGATTCACTATGGTAAGTCTTCAAATTATTTAAATTGAGCCCTCAGAACAAACTTGAAAGGAAACTCCAGGTTTACATCACTGCATCACTCAAAGGGGGTCTTTTTGTGAAACATGACATACAGGTGCTGGTCATATAATTAGAATATCATCAAAAAGTTGATTTCACTAATTCCATTCAAAAAGTGAAACTTGTATATTATATTCATTCATTACACACAGACTGAAATATTTCAAATGTGTAATTCTTTTAATTTTGATGATTATAACTGACAACTAAGGAAAATCCCAAATTCAGTATCTCATAAAATTAGAATATTGTGAAAAGGTTCAATATTGAAGACACCTAGTACCACACTCTAATCAGCTAATTAACTCAAAACACCTGCAAAGGCCTTTAAATAGTCTCTCAGTCTAGTTCTGTAGGCAACACAATCATGGGGAAAACTGCTGACTTGACAGTTGTCCAAAAGATGACCATTGACACCTTGCACAAGGAGGGCAAGACACAAAAGGTCATTGCAAAAGAGGCTGGCTGTTCACAGAGCTCTGTGTCCAAGCACATAAATAGAGAGGCGAATGGAAAGAAAAGATGTGGTAGAAAAAAAAGTGTACAAGCAATAGTGATAATCGCACCCTGGAGAGGATTGTGAAACAAAACCCATTCAAAAATTGTGGGGGAGATTCACAAAGAGTGGACTGCAGCTGGAGTCAGTGCTTCAAGAACCACTACGCACAGACGTGTGCAAGACATGGGTTTCAGCTGTCGCATTCCTGGTGTCAAGCCACTCTTGAACAACAGACAGCGTCAGAAGCGTCTTGCTTCAAAAATGACTGGACTGCTGTTGAGTGGTCCAAAGTTATGTTCTCTGATGAAAGTAAATCTTGCATTTCCTTTGGAAATCAGGGTCCCAGAGTCTGGAGGAAGAGAGGAGAGGCACACAATCCACGTTGCTTGAGGTCCAGTGTAAAGTTTCCACAGTCAGTGATGGTTTGGGGTGCCATGTCATCTGCTGGTATTGGTCCACTGCGTTTTAGAGCACTTCCTGCTTCCTGCTGCTGACCAACTTTATGGAGATGCAGATTTCATTTTTCAACAGGACTTGGCACCTGCACACAGTGCCAAAGCTACCAGTACCTGGTTTAAGGACCATGGTCTCCCTGTTCTTAATTGGCCAGCAAACTCACCTGACCTTAACCCCATAGAAAATCTATGGGGTATTGTGAAGAGGAAGATGCAATATGCCAGACCCAAGAATGCAGAAGAGCTGAAGGCCACTATCAGAGCAACCTGGGCTCTCATAACAGCTGAGCAGTGCCACAGATTGATCGGCTCCATGCCACGCCCCATTGCTGCAGTAATTCAGGCAAAAGGAGCCCCAACTAAGTATCGAGTGCTGTACATGCTCATACTTTTCAGTTGGCCGAGATTTCTAAAAATCCTTTCTTTGTATTGGTCTTAAGTAATATTCTAATTTTCTGAGATACTGAATTTGGGATTTTCCTTAGTTGTCAGTTATAATCATCAAAATTAAAAGAAATAAACATTTGAAATATATCAGTCTGTGTGCAATGAATGAATATAATATACAAGTCTCACTTTTTGAATGGAATTAGTGAAATAAATCAACTTTTTGATGATATTCTAATTATATGACCAGCACCTGTACCTGCACTATGATCACCAGTAATCACAAGGATTTCTCAAACCATCAGATTCTACTGTGCAAAAAGAGCAGTGCTAAATCACAATTGATAGAAATACTCTACTAAAAGAACTACAAGAACAGTAATGTGGAAATTTAGTTTCAAGTACAGATGGTGGATAAAAAGTCTCAGTGTCTGTTTAGCCTGGATCATATTTCCATTTGCCTTCTATTGTTTTGTTGTTTGTTCTGAGGATAAGGTCTAAACACCATTGATTTTTGATATGACAATTTTCCTTGATAAAATTATAACAAAAGATTGCGAAATGTCTGATATAATGTTTATGCACTAAGCAAATAATGCTGCACATTCATGTTGCCATTTCTGTTGCATATGGGAAAGATTAAACAGAAAACTCACCAAAAGCAGAACGAAGCACTAATTTTTTTTTTTTTTTAAAGGTGCCACACATACCATTTAACAGCTCAGCCCAAAAGACAGCACAGTGCGATTAAACCAAATACATTTACTCACTGACCATCTCAAGTCCACTAAACAGCACTGTGAGATCCAGTGAATAGCGTTCAAGTTTAGCAAAGAGTTCTGATACAAACCACAAATGTCTCAGTGATTTAGACTAGTTTAAAGTAGAGATCGACCGATATGGGTTTTTCTATAGCTGATGCTGATGCTTAGAGGTCAGGGTCAGCCGATGGCCGATATGTGCTGCTGTTTTTTGGGCCGATATCTTGAAGTTTTCCCCTTCATTTGCATGCTAAAAGGTCACACTAATAAGTGGATGCACAACATTTCTACACTTATCATTTATTGAGCACTGACTTGAACCATCTCTCGAATCTTAATTTTGTGAACTGCACAGTATTAAAAATAAAAAAAATTATCCAAAGTTAACCAAACAAATCAATAAACTGACCAAGTATTAAATATATAAAACAGGTAATATATTATATAAAAAGTCAATAATTTACATAAAAGTTTTAGAGCATTTATCAAGTAGAATTATTCAAGTTTGTTGGAACATAAATGTAAACTTAAATATACATTTAAATAAAATACAATTTTATAAATAAAAATCAATTAAACTGAAAAATAAAAAATAAAATCTATAAAAAATAAATAGTAGTGCTGCAAACACACTAGCAACCAGCAACATTTGTGTTTGGTATAAATGACACAGAACATCTAAAGTGCATTCTAATTTCAAACTTACATCGCAGTCTGTTTATTATTAAAATAAAGTACAGTCAACCAAACATATAAAAGGCTACACTGGTCAGTTTAAATAGACCGTAGTATACCGGTCCACTCTGCTGTTATGCCAAGGACGTTTTTGCTCACGTGAAGAGGATGATCTTTTCCGTCTAGTTTACATAAAAAAAATAATAATAATAATAATAATAATAATAGTTTAACATTCAGATACATTGCGAATATGGAAACATTTGGATATGTGCAGAACGAGACGCGAGTAATAACCTCCAAATACATCTAGCCAAAGCCGCGCTCGCTCGTCCTCGTCTGCACGCACTGTCAAGATCTAATGCACTGTAAATACCGGATTTTTTTAAAAACAAATATGCCTACCGGAACGCAAAAATTTAAAATCGAACATTTTGCAGAACAGGATCAAATAAAGTACTGGTCATAATACTCGCAAAAAATGTTTAATGTGAAAAAAGCGGTTCACTGACTGTGCAGCACAGCCACAAGCGCCACAGTTACGTTTGGGATAATTTTATTTTAAATACTATAGTGTCATTTGAAAACATTGCAACTGCGTTTTAAAATACAACAATGAGCACCACGAAACCATTTAAAGAGGCGCATTCAGTGGTCTCCTTGATGGGAAACAGTCAACTAAGTAAAATGATCTCAAACCTATGGCGCGCTCTCTTCATTTTATCAAATGATCATAATCACATCTATTCATTTTACAGTCCTGCTACTAGCATTTTATTCAGACTAAAACCCCTTTAATTCGGGTGAGAAAGCTTTTTTCCCGAGTGGCTTTTGCACAATAATAATACCACTGCAGATGCATTTTGCAGCATTAAGGTTATTAATTGATCGTTAATTTAAACGACGATCGATCATGGAAATGATCAAATATTGACATCCCTAAATGCAAATGAGTTGGATGGAAACCTGGCTATTGTCTGCATCAAACCATGCTTCCGAAACAAATGTCATTCACCGTTCTGGACTGCTGCAGGACAGCTGTCTCTCCGAGCACGGTGCTGTCTGTGAGCCAGGTGGAGTAACGTAGCCCTCAATCACGCTGCAGTGTTTGTGAGAGCTGCCACCTTCTCCACCCCATTTACAGAGTGAAATTCTCTGACTACGAAAAATAAAGCATCAACAAGTGTTGACATTTCTCAACATCACAGCAGTAATGACTTTATGAACTACTTTTCTTCTAAAGTCGATACTATTAGAGATAAAATTGTAACCATGCAGCCATCAGCTACAGTATCACATCAGACAGTGCACTATAGATCCCCTGAGGAACAGTTCCACTCATTCTCTACTATAGGAGAGGAAGAATTGTATAAACTTGTTAAATCATCTAAACCAACAACATGTATGTTAGACTCTATTCCATCTAAGCTCCTAAAAGAGGTGCTTCCAGAAGTCATAGATCCTCTTCTGACTATTATTAATTCCTCATTGTTATTAGGGTATGTCCCCAAAACCTTCAAACTGGCTGTTATTAAGCCTCTCATCAAAAAAACCACAACCTGACCCCAAAGAACTAGTTAATTATAGACCGATCTCGAATCTCCCTTCTTCTGTCCAGATACTAGAAAAGGTAGTATCCTCACATTTATATTCCTTCTTAGAGAAAAATGGCATCTGTGAGGATTTACAGTCAGGATTTAGACCGTATCATAGTACTGAGACTGCTCTCCTTAGAGTTACAAATGACCTGCTCTTATCATCTGATCGTGGTTGTATCTCTCTATTAGTGCTATTGGATCTTAGTGCTGCGTTCGACACTATTGACCACACTATTCTTTTGCATAGACTAGAACACTTTGTTGGCATTAATGGAAGTGCATTAGCATGGTTTAAATCGTACTTATGACCGCCATCAATTCGTAGCACTGAATGAAGAGGTATCATATGGTTCACAAGTGCAGTATGGAGTACCGCAAGGCTCAGTACTAGGGCCGTTACTCTTCATGCTTTACATGTTACCCTTGGGATATATCATCAGGAAACACAGTGTTAGCTTTCACTGTTATGCTGATGATACTCAGCTCTATATTTCTTTGCGGCCCGGCGAAACATACCAATTTGAAAAACTAACGGAATGCATAGTCGATATAAAAAACTGGATGACGAGTAATTTCTTACTGCTAAATTCTAAAAAAACAGAGGTGTTAATTATAGGGCCTAAAAGCTCTGCATGTAATGACCTAGAACACTGTCTAAGCCTTGATGGCTCCTGTCAATTCTTCGTCATCAGTTAGGAACCTAGGTGTGCTATTTGAAAGCAACCTTTCCTTAGAAAGCCACGTTTCTAGCATTTGTAAAACTGCATTTTTCCATCTCAAAAATATATCTAAATTACGGCCTATGCTCTCAATGTCAAATGCAGAAATGTTAATCCATGTGTTTATGCCCTCAAGGTTAGACTATTGTAATGCTCTATTGGGTGGTTGTTCTGCACGCTTAGTAAACAAACTCCAGTTAGTCCAAAATGCAGCAGCTAGAGTTTTTACTAGAACCAGGAAGTATTATCATATTAGCCTGGTCCTGTCAACACTGCACTGGCTCCCTATCAAACACCGTATAGATTTTAAAATCTTGCTTATTACTTATAAAGCCCTGAATGGTTTAGCACCTCAGTATTTGAACGAGCTCTTGTTACATTATAGTCCTCCACGTCCGCTCCGTTCTCAAAACTCTGGCAATTTGATAATACCTAGAATATCAAAGTCAACTGAGGGTGGCAGATCCTTTTCCTATTTAGCGCCCAAACTCTGGAATAACCTACCTAACATTGTTCGGGAGGCAGACACACTCTTGCAGTTTAAATCTAGATTAAAGACCCATCTCTTTAACCTGGCTTACACATAACATACTAATACACTTCTAATATCCAAATCCGTTAAAGGATTTTTAGGCTGCATTAATTAGGTAAACCGGAACCGGAAACACTTCCCATAACACCCGATGTACTTGCTACATCGTTAGAAGAATGGCATCTACGCTCAGTCTGTTTCTCTCTTATTCCGAGGTCACCGTAGCCACCAGATCCAGTCTGTATCCAAGTCAGAGGGTCACTGCAGTCACCCGGATCCAGTCTGTATCCAGCCCAGATGGTGGATCAGCACCTAGAAAGGACCTCTACAGCCCTGAAAGACAGCGGAGACCAGGACAACTAGAGCCCCAGAGACAGATCTGCACAATCTGACTTTGCTGCAGCCTGGAATTGAACTGCTGGTTTCATCTGGCCAGAGGAGAACTGGCCCCCCAACTGAGCCTGGTTCTCCCAAGGTTTTTTTCTCCATTCTGTCACTGATGGAGTTTTGGTTCCTTGCCGCTGTCGCCTCTGGCTTGCTTAGTTGGGGACACTTCATTTACAGCGATATCGTTGACTTGATTGCAAATTATTGCACAGATACTATTTAAACTGAACTGAGCTGCATGATGACATCACTGAATTCAATGATGAACTGCCTTTTAACTGTCATTTTGCATTGACACACTGTTTTCCTAAATAATGTTGTTCAGTTGCTTTGACGCAATCTTTTTTGTTTAAAGCGCTATATAAATAAAGATGACTTGACTTCCTTTATCTCCCAGGACTGTTGTTGAATTTTCCAAAAGTTTTGGCTTGGGGTCCTTCACATGTGGCAGTAGCACTTTCCACCGCACCAATAACACGGTGCTGCCCGCCGAAATGCCTGAATTTAAATCGGCGCTACTAAACACGGATATCGGCCGATGCCAATATATTAAAAAATGACAAATATCGGCCCAATATATCGGCCGACCGATATATCGGTTCGACCTCTAGTCTGAAGCCAGATGTAACAACACTGACATTCTCAACAACACTGCTGTGGAAAACAGGACAAACACGGTTACAATCCAACAATCCAGTTAGTATACATTTTAATCCAAATGGCTACCAATCACTACTGGCCAGTAATTAGGGCTGCATGATAAATCGCATGCGATTGTCATGCGGATCTCGTCAGTAAAGCCGGTTCTGTGATTAGTAGTAAATCTTCATTACGTGCGTTCAGATGGAGCAGCATTTACTACACAGAGTCATAGTTCACTGACAAGCTAAGCAATATCGTGTTCATAATCGCATGTGATTTATCATGCAACCCTACCAATAATCACTTTGGAAAGTTTGATCAGCAGTCTCTATAAAGGTGGATCTCATGCCTATCGTGAGAAGTTTGGCATATGCAGCGGCACCGTCTCAATCTCTGTCTGCGCGGGTGAAATAATTATAATGCTGAAGATGAGGTAGAGATACAATTCATATTTCTTTATTAAAAAAGTAATTTGAAAACTTTCTGTGAGATGTAATTTCACAAACAGTGTGACTGAATCATCATGCGCTCTTCTCTTCCCCTCTTAAAATGTGCAAATGGTTTTGGAATTGTCACTTGCACATTCGGCAGTGTCACATTTTTTGCAAGTTTATAATTTGCATTTCTTTAAATATTGCCAGTGTTTAAAATCAATTCTATTCTAATCCAATTTACAGTAGGTGGCCAACCAGAGTGTGCTTTCTACCACCGTGAGCGCAGTCGCGTCTGCAAAGTGCATTTGCAGCTTTTGACCGCTGAGTGGCGCTTTAACCACAAGTTATCAAACAAATGCATCAAAGCACATTTTCGCAAATAGCCGTCAGCTTTGCCTCGCTTGTGTTACATTTGATGGCTGCACTCAGAGGAAAATGAAAGAAAAACACTGTAGTTAAAATATTTAATATTCACAGATTATACTTTAATAGCTTACTTAAGTCATGTTTGTTTCTTAGAATGAATAAAACAGAATAAAACACGCACATACTTTATTATTCGTCACCTGTCCTTTATTTTGGTAGATAACTACTTGGGGAAAAGATATCTGTCTGTACACTGATTAAAATACACTGATTAAAATTATTTCCATTAATTTAGTAAAACATGAGGCACTGAATAAATTCGCTCCCATTAATTAGGCCAAATACAACATTTATTCTTATGTGTCTACATATTTTTTCTTCAAAAATCTTTTTTGGTTTTATTTTATATCATTGCATGTAAAAATAATAAACTTTGTAATGAATATGCAAAATGTGAAACTGCAATCTTATTTGCAGTCTATAGCATTTTATAATTATTTGTACAATAATACATAACTTGATTTGTATCTTTATTTAATGTAAAAGATTTATAAAAAGTCAAATAGTCTTTAATTTACAGGTTATAACTGCATCTGTCTCGGTTGTAGACTTGTGAAGATTTATTTTTAATGCAGATCCCATACTTTAACCTAAAAGAAAAGTGCTTTCACTATTCATATTCAAGCGTTTGTGAAATTATTGATGTGCATGCAAGACAGGCGATTTTTTTTTCCTGATAATGAAATAACTTAAAACTGGGGTGCCTTACATACATGAGAAATATATACAGAATACTTGAAAGGTCTACTTTTAAATGAACCAATTCAAAACGAAAGCAAATACTCCCTGATTATGCGCATCCTGTGGAGATGAGAGTCGACAACACCGTGAATTTCATCTTGCAGCCGACAAGAAAACATTAGTTTATTAATAAATAATTAAAATGTCTCCTTTTTCATTATTAGGCTACTTCTGCCTGTGCTTTGTGGCAAACTTAATGTGTGTGTTTGAGCACGGAATATATTAGCTAAAGCTCATTATGGATTAGACTGTGTTAATTTAATATAAACATGCAATTAGTTGAATAATGACTTAAATTAATGACTACTAGTAACTAGAAAAAAACTTATGTGGGGGCAGACCTATTAAATACCCCCTTGAAATCTCTGTTAAAGTTTTTAAAGCATTTTATATGCATTTATAAATTCTACTTTCAGAACTGTCTGTAACGGAGAGATGCCTTAACATTGATTTTTACTCTGAAATACAAAAAAGGAAATTTAAATAAAATAGATATTTTACGGTTTGAGAATGGTCAACCCTTCTCCATTCTGCAGATATTATTGCTTCTGGTTTTGTGCATTGTAAACCACAGAAAGTCTACAAAATGTTGTATTTTGGATTTAGAAAAACACAAAGAAATGGTTCAATATATTGGTAATGAATACATTCTGTGAGAATTTATATTTCAGGTTTTGACTGCGAATGTCACATCAGTTACGCTAGAATTGCCCGATAATGAAACTAAAAATAATTAGGCCTACGTGAAGTCTCGGAACAGTTTCTTATTACTGTAATATATTTTTACATTTGTATTGCCAAAACGACTGCAGCATTGCTGCGTACCATTAAAACTGAAAATAGTACAAAGCAGCATAGGCTGTAGATTTAAGAACAAAAGTTTTTGTCTCTTTGGCAGATGCGCGTCTCTTTCGCCAGTTTCTTTTTTGTCTCTCTCTCAGAAGCACCTCATCTCTCCTGAGATGAAACAAAAACATTATATTGTATGTAATACTCTTTAGGCCTATGCAGTTGCAAAAATTGCCTATTTTCGTTTGCTGCATGTTTTTAGAAAACGTTTTTGAGAGAAAAAAAAATAATTTTATTACATTAAGAAATAATTACGGCAGGCCTAATGTTATAATGTAGCCTACGAAAAAGGACATTTTTTAGTTCCCCTCACTTTACAACATATCCTTTAAATTTAACTATCAGAACAGAACACAAATTAAAAATAAATAATTCTAATTAGGGGTGTAATGGTACACAAATATGACTGTTCGGTACGTACCTCGGTTTTAACGTCACGGTTCGGTATGATTTCGGTACAGCAGGGGGAAAAACTAATTTTTTTTTTTAATGGTTTACTGAACAAGTTGCTCTTTCTTGAAATACATTCAGTTATAGTTTCAATTTTCTTAGTGGTGCAAATCTACCTCAGCTTATGCTTAAAACTATAGGGAGCACTTTTACATTATAAGATTACAATTAGGCCTAACAACTCAACCCAAACATAAAGCCACAAGGATGCACTGTTTTATTTCAAATCAAAGTTAAATACACGTAGAAACAGCGCATCCTTGTGGCGCGGATGACACAGAAGAGCACACACAGCATACGGTGATATGGAGAGACACAGAGGAGAGTCGTTAAGTCGTTATTTTTTTTTCTTTGCTTACAAAAAGTGTTCCCGTTGCTTCATATAACTAGGGTTGTGCCGATGGACGATATCATCGTCCATCGTGATGGCTGACTGACATCACGATGGAGAGACACCATCGTGATGCCACGCCCCCGCCCCGCTGCGAGTCGAGACCATAGACTGTAAAAAAAATACACACACTAATCCTAGTCTCTTCTATAGACTATAGTTAATCTAAAATCTTTGCAGGAATTGCTCTGTAAATTAAATTGAGAATATTACTAATGCATATATGCTATTTTAAATACTCACTGTAGTCTATGCCAGAGACGTGACGTGTGTTGGTATGTGAAAATACGGTGTGAGGCATTTGATCTTGACATTGTTAGAATCTTGTCTTTTTTTTTCATGTTAAACACTGTACATTTATTTTAAATGATTAATTTTGTACAAGAAAACAGGCCTTATTAATGAATTATTTGTATCCTATTGTAGTGTCTCGGGAGATCGTGCTCATTGTTACATAGATGTGTGGCTTTACTGCACTGAAGCGGCAGTTTAAACCCAGAATTCAGCGAACGTCAATTAACTTTTGTCTGGTTAATAAATACCTTTAAAGACAATTTTCCTTGGCCATAATGTCAAATCAAATGAAAGAATGAAGGTAATTCAGATAACACAAATTTATTAAAACACAGAAGAACAACAAAGAACAAGAAAACGGGAACAACACTCAGACCGAAACGCGGGATTTACATACATAGACCATGTTTAAATTTCGATGTTTCTGGCCAGAAATACCAACATGTTCACTTTGTCTGGTTTTAATAAGCTTCGAATTGGAGTAACTACACTCCCCGCTGTGCTGAAGACCCGCTCTGATAGCACATATGCACAGATATTTCCGTGCTAATCTGGCCATGAACGGAAACCTTTTTTCGTTCGTTTTCGTTCGCTGGATGGCGAACACGCAAGTGGTCATGAAGACTGGTCGTCTGCCCATCTTTTGCGCGGATCACACATGAGCAGATCTTGCACACAGCTTCAGTCAGGTCCCTTGGCTGCCCACTCTCATCAGGTCTAAATCCAAAAAATTGCCATATAGGCGAAGTAGTACCCTTTTTAGCAACCAATACCAACGCCATTGTATAAACTCTTTAAGTGGAAGGACGCTACTTTTTTTTCCCTCACGTGCAACCTATTGGAAAGCCCGGATGACGAAATTATAGTTTTTAATAAAAAAAATATTTATGTAAAAAGATATTGTAGAGTTAAGTGGGACTAACTTAACTAATAAACACAGAGATATGTGTCCAACGTGTGCTCTCTAAGCATGACTTTATTGAAGTACCTGGTTTACCACTTCCCCCACCTAACCACAAGGGGGCAACGTCACATCATGTGTCCTATAAAATCCCTTAACACTACAGATATATTAAAAATATATTAAAAAGTGCACAACTCTTCTTAAGTGTAAGGACGCTACTTTTCTTCCCCCTTACGTGCAACCTATTGGAAATCGCGGATGAGTCATTAGTTGGGAAATAAAATAAATAAAGTAATAAAGTAAAATAAATAAAGAATAATAATTATATAATAACGAAAAATTAACCCCCAAGCCCCCCCCCCCCCCCCCCCCCAGGCGATATCATCGTCCATCCCGATGTTTTACTGTAAACATCGTCAACTGCCAATTTAAGGGACATCGCCCAACCCTACATATAACCCAGATTGCACGTCTGATGGCAGATGAACTATTCTGACAACGACTTTCATACCTTTTATGGACCTTGACACTGTTATTTATTTGGCAGTCTATGGGACAGTCTCAAGCCTCCAGGTTTTCATCCAAAATATCTTAAATTGTGTTCTGAAGATGAACGGAGCTTTTACGGGTTTGGAACGAAATGGGGATAAGTGATTAATGACAATATTTTCAATTTGGGGTGGAGTATCCCTTTAATGCACACGAACGCAACATACACACGTGTATGTGACTCAAAAGTTAAATGTGTATTTACAACACACTCTTCCAAGCGAGGTCCTTTTTATTCTGTCTCTATAGAAATATTAACTTGTGTCATATAGCTCCGGGTGACTGCTCACTGACAATATCAGTCATTCCTCCATGTTGACTGAGTGACTCCTGAGCAGGTTCCTGACTGGTTAACGCGGCGCGAATTGACGCCGAAGTTCAAATTTTTCAACTCGGGCGTCAGACGCGAATTCGCGTCATTCGCGCCGCGCTAAACGCCTCATTTGTGCCACGAGACCTCCAGACACGCGTAAACGCGTCTTTACATTGACTTAACATTGAAATCATTCGCGCCAGACGCTCTATTCGCGTTTGGCGTGAACGCAGCATTATGATCAGCATTATTAACAATAGCATGCAGTAAGAGCTTTTGTGTAAAGGTCTTTTAATTTTTGATGCATAGACTGTAGCCTAAGACTATCCCACGTTTTGAAATTAACTCACTGGTTTTTAAGTATGTTACAATTTTATATTATAATGTTAGTGTTGTTTTACTTAGCCATTTAGTCAGTTTAACTAACATTGCAATCCAAATACAAAAATAAGGTTTTTAAAGTGGAAGTTAAATTCACTAAACTAAAAATGAAAATAAATGACAACAAAAGCACGGTTGTATTAGGCTATTTTGATTACCCCATTACAGTCAATTTACAGTCAGTGCTATCATAAAATAGACTGATTTGCAGGTTTAAAATTCTACATGTCACATTTTGTCCAACTACAAATATTTCAGGGAAATGTATATTTTAGTCAGAATTATTGCACTCCTATTTAATTGAGCTCGCTCTGTTAGGCATGCATGCGCACAGCGGTGCTCATTCACTGAAGTGTGAAGTTCAGCAGAGAATCCCGAAGCAGAAGGCTCATGCACTTCGGACAGAAAAATGGAAATGTTTCCATGGCTTTCTAACATTTCCAGATGGAGAATATACCTGTGAAATGTAAGTTATGCATTCAGGAAGACAGCACATCTCAAACACATTAAACAGGGCGAGTAGCCTAGTGTCTCTGTCCGCTTAGACTAACATGTGAAACAAAACTATAAACTGTCTTACCAGTATTTAAAGGCCTTAATATGAAGCTGGTCACATGTTTAGAACAAATTGGATTATGCACTTTCTTCGCAGCAGCTCAGTCTGTGTCCTCCACTATATTTTCAGATGCGCTCATATCAAACTACTGTATATCGATATAAACGGTATTGCCTCATATCGAATTGCTTATAAAGAAGACATCGATATATCGTGCAAACTAGATATACCGCCCAGCCCTAATATTTCTACTCCAATTCGTTTTTTGAAATATGAACTTTTAAGTGGTGGATGTCACAAAAACTTAATGGATTTATTCAAACAAATTAAATATTGAAGAACAGTAAAAATTATAATGAATGTGTTATATGGTGCATATTTAGCAAAATGCTCCTCTCTAGAGAAAATTTTAAAATACGACAAATAATCCAAAAGCCACTTAATTCTTTTCAATAATTACACAAACATTACTTTACATTGTTCACAAGCTATTTTCATCTTTCAGTGTTTGAGACGGGACACAGATTTCAGTAAGTTGTAGCCTTCTCTTTCTTTTAACATACCTTCAGGTATTCGTTCATGTTTATTTCATGCTGTAACTGCTATTAAAGTGGAGATGATCAGTTTGTACTGCCGCTTCTAATTGAGGCGCTACAGCGATCTGTCACTCCACATCAAACAGCGCCAAAATGCCATTGAAAATTTGAATATTGTAATAACATGGACAATTTGAAATCGGAGATTTTGTTTCATATCAAAAGTAACAAATCCCAAAACTTATTGCAATTTATCGGATGGGAGGCACGCTACAATGTTCTGTTCATTATCTGAAAACAGGCTTGACTAATCGATTCTTGAGATTTATGAATCAATATTTCGTAAAAATGAGAATAGATTAAAATCGAGAAATCATTTTTTTACCCAGACCTGGCAGATACAGCTTCTTGTGATTGATGATCGTCTCCAAAAAAATCCTGATCAGAGCACCTTAGTTTTGTGCCTGCTGTTTGCAGCCCCATCAGAAAAAAAAACCATTTACAGGCTATAACTCACCAACTGAAAACCCCAGGCAGAAAATTTTTAGAACTCTATTTAATCATATAAAGCCCTGCTTTAAGGGGATGTTATAGTCAGAAGTCTGTGATCTCTGACCTGATAATCTCATCCTCTGTCAAAACATCCTCTATGGGCTGTTGTGGGGAAGCAAGTAGTGAGTCCAGGAACCTGACAGCCCCACAACAAAACAGCACCACTGGCTCAGAGTCAGTAGCTGACAGCACTCTGAGAACATCAGCTGAAACCTGAAATGAAAAGTCAGAAAAAAATATCTTAGATACTAATGTTCAAATGTTACACTTGGTATTAACATCATTTTCAGACAATTCATTTGAAATGTTGTAATTTTTTTTATTATTTTTTTTATAGTCCATTTCAACATTTGGAGGTGGTTAAAAATGCAAGTGGCCACATTGATTTTGCAGTTTAAATGTCAATCCACCTGATCAAAACAGCTCTTTCCTAGAGAAATCAGACAACAAGTTGTAAGTAGTATTCATTTCGTCAAAGGGGTCATATGATGCTATTTCAAATTTTGCTTTCTCTTTGGAGTGTTACAACTTGTTTGTGAATAGATAAGATCCCTAAAGTTGCAAAGACTAGAGTCTCAAACCCAACAAGATATTTATAAAAGTTAAGACTAGTTCACGCCCTCCTAAAACACCTTGTTTAAACATACCTCCACATGTCTGTCATTATGTGGGAAGATTTGCATAATGCCACCCAAATGTTCACGCAAAGAAAGGTGGCGTAACTTTGATTCTCGCTGTTGCCACCGGTGACATGTTGTGGAGACGCTGTTTCTTGAATACTTTGTTTGGCCTTCCAAAAGAAGACACGACTAGAAATCAGTGGTTAAGTTGTATTTACAACACTGTTCCAGAACAATTCAACCCAAATATTCAAATGTGTGCAGCACATTTTATGGAGGACTGTTTCCTGATCCTGGGAGAGTAGACTACAATGCCGACTGTTCTGACTCACAGTCTGTAAAGTATGTTTACATATGTAAAAGATTTGCCACTGATGATTCAAATGCGAGATTTGAGCAGTTGAGTAGCGCTTCTTGATTGTTTCTCCAATCACAAATGCAGACATTGTTTTATGTTTACGTGGCATGATGTGATGCAACGCAACACGTAAAAAGACAGTATAAGACATTATAATCCGTAATTATATCCCCACTGGATGCAACAAATGACTCGTTTGTAATGGGTTTTGTTGTTTTTGTCTTGTTGTGCTGGTGTTCTGACCAGGACATGCATCAAAGTATGGCAAGCGGCGTAACATTTCCCTCACAAGCTTGAGGCATTCGGCCAATCACAAAGCACTAGATAGCTGGCCAATCAAAGCACACCTCTCTTTTCAGACCGATGAGCTTTGTAAAAAATGACTTGTTAAAGAAAGGCGGGGCATAGAGGAGAAACAATAATGTACATTATGTGGAACAATGTTTTTTGAACCTTATACCACAAACACATTTCATTACACCAAATACACAAAATCACGTTCTTTTTAGAAACATGATATGACCCCTTTAACAAAAAATGTGTGTTGACAAGTTTTTTTTTTCCCATAACTTAGAAGAGACAACAATTAAGGGCAATAAATAACCGTGATTATATCAACATGGAATATCATTGACGATAAAATACGAGCTAAAATGCATTTAAAAAAATAAAAACTATACCAAAATTTATTTTTTTTTAAAAAGGAGACAAAATATTATTGCGCATTGCTGTACATGCCTCTACTAAACAAGCTTTCATGTGTGCAGTTGCCAGATATCAAGAGTTCAAAACCAGAAATCAGAGCTTCTCCGTTAAAAAATTACATATGTTTGTGATTGTGGATGTTGAATAAGTAAACTTAGTATTACTCAATTATTTTGGAATTCTGGAATTACTTTTAGGAATTTTACTAAATATTTTTGGTTTGTTTTTGCTAGTTTTCATAAAGTAGACAGAGGGAATGCATATCTAAGTCTTTGATATTACTTTATTAAATATCCTATAATAAATCAGTACACTAAAGGTAAAATAAACCATGTGTAGGCTATGAGTCCACATTCTAGTGATTTGTGCTCATTGGTGAAAGTGCAAGACCTGAAAGACAAAAATAAAATTCTCAAATGACAACAATCCTTTCAATTATAATTGAGTAATAAAAAATATATATCAGTTTACCTATTATAAAGCATGACGAAAAGGTGACTAAAGGTTTTCATTAACTAAAACTAGAGTAAAATGCTCAGACATTTAGTCAACTAAAATTTGACTTAAACAGTATGGAGGCTGCATTAACATTTTAATAATTCACTGATGAACAAGTACTTTCTTTGTTTTCAGGGATGAAGTCGGCAACACTGACTCATCTCCGCAGTAGTGATGTACCTGTATGCATGTTTCATAAGGAATACAATCTGAGAATATTTTTTTTTTTTTTACATTTGAACTGGTTCATTTGAAAGTAGACATTTCACTTTCTACAGATACATTTGTAATGTCTTTAACCCCTGGAATCGATTAACACGTATACGCGTTATGAGGCATTTTGTCCTGATAACCCCGAAAAGAACTTAAATTACACTTTTAGTTTTGATCGTACAGATAAGAGCAATACATCAATTGAATCTGTAAAGGGTCTACTTTTTTTTGTATACAGACATAATAACAACAAAACTTTGTGCGTTTATAAAATAAAGATAACAAGGAGTGCTGTCTGCAGCCTTTGTCTGCGGTGATCTTCATTTACAAACGCGTCATTAAAATGAACTGTAACTCAGTGAATACTCAACGAAGAGACATGAGAGATATCTGTAGAAAGCTTGACATGTCTACTTTTAAACTAAACAGGTGCTGCCGAAAACAAATATTCTGTGATAAAGTAATCAATATGAAAACAACGCGATGTCCGTCTTTCACGTCTCCATTATCTTCTAATGTGACCACGCCCAATGTTAATGCCCGATGATAATGTTTCACTGAAGCACGCGGCTTGAATACGCCCACACAACAGAAGACACAGCGAGACTGTTCTTCAAGTTTTTTTTATTTTACTGTTTGCTTCTCGATGAGAGGAATAAGATAATTCACCCCAAAAAGATGTGATGTGGATTACCTTAGGATTTGAGATTTGAGTCAGTGTCTTAATGAGCCAGGCGTTGCGTCATTCATTCAGTAAAGCAAATGCTGTAGTTTGGACATTCAGGAAAAGTTGCATTCTTGCTTGTATCTTAAACATGAAAACAATAACATGCACAGAGTGTCTGTATCGAACAGAGTTTAGATCGATCTCAGTCCGTGTGAAGATTTGCTCTTCTTGCTATTAAGTGAAAATCTACTTTAAAGATACTTTGCAACAATGGTAGAATTTAATTTGGGGTATAATTTGAATTTTCAACATGATCTGTGCGCTACTTCATTTACCCTAATTTGTCATATTGTAGACTATCTATATTTTGTATTTGTTTATTTTATTACTTTTAAATTATTGTTTTATTATTGAATTTAGTTATTTATATTTTAAATAGTTTTTTCTTCCAACTTTTGCAGGCAATTTTGTTTTTGATTGCAATTTTATTTGTTAAGGTGGTCTGGACTTGGGGGACTGCTGGGGGGTGGGTGGGGTGGGTGTTTGGAGAGGTTCAGAGGCAGGGTTTTTCCTGGGTCAAAATTGGTCTTCGTGGTGGCTGACCGACATGGTCATCCACACACAGCAAAGAGTACCCTAGTACCCACATGATCCACAAGCCCAATATTGACAATAAATGTTAAATTTAACCAAAAATTTAATATGGCATGTCATGCCGAAAAGGTTCTTTGTAAAATAAATACAAAGAAACAGTTGGTGATTTTTTCTTATCCTATTTATTCATTAAAAACCATCACTGTCAGGCTAGATAGTAAAAGAAAGCGATTACAACTTATTTTACATGTAAACATCATCGATACCGAAGTATATTTGAAATGTCAAAGCTATCGCAATTTCTCTATTTACAAATTATGCAATTATCAGACACAGATATTACCTGTCACTCTCACTGTCATCCTTTTTTTGCCCTCTTTGCAAAAAAAGCTGTGATTTTTCCACGACTGGCTTTCATAGTTTTGAAAGAAAATCCTTTTTTGATAGACCTGATAATTATTTTAGTATAATCATATCAATTAAAAAGTAGCATTAAAAACGTAGCGTTAAAAGGTGTAGTAGTGTAATTTTTTACCATAATTTTTTTTTATAAAATTAGCAGCTAGCTAGCAACAGCTTCCTTTGTGCTTTGATCTAGTTTCATCTTACTCCAGTCTAACTTTAAATGATTTTATAGGTAATTTACTACACATTGGCAGAGGCCTATACATACTGTGGATTATTAAGGCTAAATTTTACTAAACACTCTTGATAAATGGGGTAAGCACACTTACTTTCTCATTTCAGATGTGTATGTTCTTCTAAGTAATGATTTGTTATACACCGATTCAGACAATGACGGGCAGACCAATTGCTTTAACCATTCATTATAATGAATCGGCTCAAAGGAGTCATTAGGTCGCGAATCGGACTTTAGCGGACGTGTTGTGTGGGAATCCTGGCTGTTAGGACATCGCAAAAGATTTGTCAACACACACACACACACAAAAAACACTTCATAACTGGATAGATTTCTTTTTTTTTTTGGCATTTATTTAAAGTTATGTCAGCTGCATGTGCGGAATGCTTGTCACAAGTTGTAAGAGAAGATAAGGCAACTTTTTTTTTTTGACTGCAATTTACACCCAGCGGTCAAATAAGGCTTTGGCGGGACAAAATATCGTTTTGGCGGCCACCAAAAATTTTCAATATAGGAAAAACCCTGAGAGGGTCAGTCTGTTCGGTATATTTTAAAGAAGCAATTGTCTAAAAAAAAACAAAAAAAACAAAACAAAGGGAAGTCGTGGCCTATTGGTTAGAGAGTTTGACTCCTAACCCTAAGGTTGTGGGTTTGAGTCTCAGGCCGGCAATACCACGACTTCGGTGTCCTTGAGCAAGGTACCAAACCCCCAACTGCTCCCCAGGTGCCGCAACATAAATGGCTGCCCTCTGCTCTGGGTGTGTGTGTTGATCTCAAAAGATACATTGCAACAGCAGCACGATTTGCTAAAGCAGCATATTTAGCATGCAACCTATCACATGCATGCTACTTGTGTGGATTCAGTGAGTTCTGACCGCAAAAGATGAGGTAAGGTGATTGGATATGTATTTGACCATGTACAGCACTCCCACTTTCCTGTTTTTACATTAGAAGCTGTATTTTGCTTGTCAAAATACATGTTCGATTTTAATGTTACTGGTAGTTGTGGTAGAATTAAATGAATGTCAATACTCCGAATTTTGTTCGTGTACCCCAGTTTGAGAACCACTGCTCTAGACCTTAAGGTTTGGTCTGCATGTTCAGTTTTACTGGAGAATAATAATAGCAATAAATCCTAACAATTACAATAGGGTTTCAGCACTACATGCTCATGTCATAAGTTTAAGAATGTGGTTTGAAAACATTTCATGATCCATTGTGTTAATAATGTTTAACATTTGAACATCTTATTTAACATTGTTTTTCACATTTTACAACTATTACACGCAATGAAACCCAAATGTTTTTGTCAGCCAAACTCAGTTCTCCTGTCTCCTCCCGAGATGAATATCCTCTGAGATTAAAGTTAATATTTAAATAATTTAACAACAGTTTAACACACTTTTATGTTCACAGTTCTCTGATGTGGGTTAATAGTAACATGACACGCAGGTTATCAAATAACGTTATCTTTTTAATAAGTGTTTTATTTTTACTGTTTAAAATTAGGGATCGACCGATATGCATTTTTCAGGGCCGATGCCGATACCGATTATTACAGATCAAGGAGACCGATAACCGATATTTTGAACCGATATGTGTCTAGTGTAAAAATGAAAATTAATGTCAAAATTAAGAATAAAAAGGCCTCTGACAAAGACTCTCTTTAAATTATTTCAACACATCTTTAATTCTGAGAACTGTTCATAATAACAACATTAATATTAATAATAACAACAAACATAAAAAGTGCTGGGAGCATCCATCAGCAGCATTCTGTAAACTAAGTAAAACTTAAAGCAAATTTAAACAGCAACAAATGAACAAATAATGGAAAATAAATGTAATCTATATATATATATATATATATATATATATATAGAAATATATATATATATATATATATATATATATGTGTGTGTGTGTGTGTGTGTGTGTGTGTGTGTGTGTGTGTGTGTTATATTTAGCATTTTATTTGCAACCCATAATTGCATTAAAATCACACACAACCCATATTGTAATAGTGTTTTTTTTTTTTTTTAGACTGTTTATCACGGCGATACAAACTAGGAAGTATACAGGACAGTGTCATCCAGAAACGTGCAATGTGAGATTATTGACAATTTACGTTATTAGCATAGGGTTATTAGCAGGGTGTGATTTGTGAAATAAACAGAGGGGGGGATGCCTTTGAAAAATTTTATGAAATGTTTTTAATACGACGGAAATTGTAATTAGTATGATCTCAGTTTAATAAAAACATTATAAGCCTACGTTAGGCCTATTAATTGTAATGATTTAATGTCCACGGTTATTCAAACAACAAATTACATCTAGAAAGCGAGCAAAGAACACAACGGAGCTTTTTGAAACTCCGAATCAGTTAAACCATTGCGTCGCAAAATGATTCACTGTTTCGATGCGCTTCAATCGGATTGTGTATCGCGAATCATTTGATTCAGATCTGGACGTCAGAGCGGGTTTGCATGATGTTTTTATCCCCACCGGGGATAAAAGTTATTCAGCAGAGGCAGGGATGCATAGACCAGAAGGGGGGAAATCCCCCCCCATCAAGTCGCACCCTGGTTATTAGTCAAATGAGAGAGCGCGGCCCCGGAGATAACTAAATCAGGAATAGGGAGCTTGCGTCGCGTCAGGGCGTCAGAGCTCGCGCTTGATGCCCTTTCAGCTCTTCAAAATTGCATAATGGTAATTCTGAATCTGTATGATAAATTATTTTGCAATCATGTTAGAATAAAGCAATATTTCTCCAAATATGCGCAATTTTTTTGACTAAGAGCCCTAACGGAACGGACGCTGTTCAGTGAAGCTATGTGAACAACACAAAAAAAAACCCGCAGCAGACGTGAGTGAATTCATTTGTGTTGATAATCTATTCACAATATAACGTTAAGTTGGCCGAATGGTGAGAGAAGTAGGTTTTAGTTTCACTATCTCAGCACTGATGTGATGATCCGTTAAAGCATATCACTGCAATGACGGACATTGACCGGGAATTCACAGTATAATAACTGAACGGGGCTTGTCATCATAAATCAATTATATTTAGGTGTTTTGCAACTTAAGTGTAGTGATTTATTGCAACTTCAGGAACGTTTACTGCATTCTTACCTTCGAGAGATAACTTATCGATGTGTGATGATGATCACTGAAGCAGCTCCTGTGCTTTCGGTGTTAGAGCGGAACATTTTCCAGCCGCGACAGCCGTATTGATTGGCCAGGCTCGTGACTCCCAACAAATCAGACGGACGATGGGCGGGGCTTAGTCTAGGCCACAGAGCGGTGCGCTCTGACTGAGGTGGCTGGATCAGTGCCAGATCGCGCATTTCAAAATAAAATGGTTTTATCGGCAAATCGGTTTTGAAAATGGCCGATGCCGATAACAATAAAAATGCTTAATATCGGTGCCGATAATCGGTCGACCCCTATTTAAAATTATACTCAAGAATTATATAGTAGATCATATAAATATTAGTTGTATTCATTAAATGTTACTATGACAAGTACAGAAGTAATTGCTTTATGAATATAACTCAAATTACTCACCAGTAGCCTAACTATAGGCTAATCAAACTATTCAAACATTTAATGCTCCACAAATGAAATGTATAAAAAGCTAAATGCATCAAAAAAAAAAAGAAACTAATATTTTATTACCCAAGGTTGGCATAGGTTATTCACTTATTGTTTTGCTGTGTGCTTGTAATCAATCAAGCAAAACAGTTTTGACACTTTTGCAATCAATGCTTCAATGTTTAACATTGACACTTCATTACCTGTTCAAAATAATCCATTAACAAGTAGCGATTTGAGGAGCTTGCACTAATCCCACCCAGCACCAGACGTAATTTGGAAATTTTTCGGCCTTAATCAAGTCGGCCCTTAATGGCCTTCTTTTAGCCCAAAAATTGACATTGAAACTTGGTCTTTGTTTGGTCCATCTGATTTGGTCCAAATTTAGTCCAAAAATAGATGTTGAAAACTGGGATCTTTGGATCTCGGCATGATGTCTAGCTTTTGAGGATCTTTTGGTCTACTTCACTTTGTCAGGGAGGTCCTATTTAAGAGATTTTTTGATTGCAAATAGGTGTGGCAGTAATCAGGCCTGGGTGTGGCTAGAGAAATTGAACTCCGGTGTGATAAACCACAGTTTTAACAGGGGGGCAAACACTTCTTCACACAGGGCCATGTAATTTTTGGATTTTGTCTTCCCTTAATAAAAACCTTCATTTAAAAACTGCATGTTGTTCACTTGTGTTATCTTTGACTAATATTTAAATTTGTTTGATGATCTGAAACATTAAAGTGTGACAAACATGCAAAAAAATAAGAAATCAGGAAGGGGGCCAACACTTTCACACCACTGTATATACAGTGGGTACGGAAAGTATTCAGACCCCCTTAAATTTTTCACTCTGTTATATTGCAGCCATTTGCTAAAATCAATTAAGTTCATTTTTTCCCCTCATTAACGTACACACAGCACCCCATATTGACAAATACAGAATTGTTGACATTTTTGCACATTTATTAAAAAAGAAAAACTGAAATATCACATGGTCCTAAGTATTCAGACCCTTTGCTCAGTATTTAGTAGAAGTACCCTTTTGATCTAATACAGCCATGAGTCTTTTTGGAAAAGATGCAACAAGTTTTTCACACCTGGATTTGGGGATCCTCTGCCATTCCTCCTTGCAGATCCTCTCCAGTTCTGTCAGGTTGGATGGTAAACGTTGGTGGACAGCCATTTTCAGGTCTCTCCAGAGAGGCTCAATTGGGTTTAAGTCAGGGCTCTGGCTGGGCCATTCAAGAACAGTCATGGAGTTGTTGTGAAGCCACTCCTTTGTTATTTTAGCTGTGTGCTTAGGGTCATTGTCTTGTTGGAAGGTGAACCTTCGGGCTAGTCTGAGATCCTGAGCACTCTGGAGAAGGTTTTCATCCAGGATATCCCTGTACTTGGCCACATTCATCTTTCCCTCGATTGCAACCAGTCGTCCTGCCCCTGCAGCTGAAAAACACCCCCACAGCATGATGCTGCCACCACCATGCTTCACTGTTGGGACTGTATTTGACAGGTGATGAGCAGTGCCTGGTTTTCTCCACACATACCGCTTAGAATTAAAGCCAAAAAGTTCTATCTTGGTCTCATCAGACCAGAGAATCTTATATCTTTGTTTTTTAGCAAACTCCATGCGGGCTTTTATGTGTCTTGCACTGAGGAGAGGCTTCCGTCGGGCCACTCTGCCATAAAGCTCTGACTGGTGGAGGGCTGCAGTGATGGTTGACTTTCTTCAACTTTCTCCCATCTCCCGACTGCATCTCTGGAGCTCAGCCACAGTGATCTTTGGGTTCTTCTTTACCTCTCTCATCAAGGCTCTTCTCCCCCGATAGCTCAGTTTGGCCGGATGGCCAGCTCTAGGAAGGGTTCTGGTCATCCCAAACATCTTCAATTTAAGGATTATGGAGGCCACTGGTGCTCTTAGGAACCTTAAGCGCAGCAGAATTTTTTTTGTAACCTTGGCCAGATCTGTGCCTTGCCACAATTCTGTCTCTGAGCTCCTCAGATAGTTCCTTTGACCTCATGATTCTCATTTGCTCTGACATGCACTGTGAGCTGTAAGGTCTTATATAGACAGGTGTGTGGCTTTCCTAATCAAGTCCAATCAGTATAATCAAACACAGCTGGACTCAAATGAAGGTGTAGAACCATCTCAAGGATGATCAGAAGAAATGGACAGCACCTGAGTTAAATATATGAGTGTCACAGCAAAGGGTCTGAATACTTAGGACCATGTGATATTTCAGTTTTTCTTTTTTAATAAATCTGCAAAAATGTAAACAATTCTGTGTTTTTCTGTCATATGGGGTGCTGTGTGTACATTAATGATGAAAAAAAATTACTTAAATGATTTTAGCAAATGGCTGCAATATAACAGAGTGAAAAATGTAAGGGGGTCTGAATACTTTCCGTACCCACTGTATATACAGTTAATCGATACGTCACTTACATGGAGCGTGAAAATGGGCTGAAACTTAAACATTGGTTTTGATCTTTTCATGGTAAATACACTGATACCACTTGTTCTGTGATTTCAGAAGTGACAGAAAAAACCCTCTACGACACAGAAGTTCCTGATTTTAAAATTTCTGAAGGGAGCTGCTGACAGAGATATTGAAAACAAGTGATCTGAGAAAGCTCATTAACTTTATATGCTTCTTTCACAATATATTTCACCTATTTCACCATGCATCTCTAATTTTCTTCTGCAAATGTATATATATATATTGCTTGTTAGTTATTTTGATGTCCAAACATAAGTAACACTGAAAGAGCATTACTAAGTAAACCTAAAAATGTAAATTGTATTTTTTTTTTTGTATATTCTGTAAATTATTATTTTTCTTTTCTGCATTCCACCTCTGCTATAGTTTATTTATAATAAACCTGGCATTGTATAATAAATATTGTTGGCTCTGTGACAGATTATGTTCCTAGATTCTTAGTAATACCTCCAACATTCACTATCATTCAAAAGTTAAAGGGTCAGATTTCTCATGTATTTGAAAAAAATATTTTATGCTTAGTCACCACTGCTGCATTTATTTGATTAAAATACAGTAAAACAGTAATATTGTGAAATTACCATTTTTTATAACTATTTTCTATTGCAATATGTTTTAAAGTGATCAAAGCTGAATTTTCAGCATCATTATGCCAGTCTCCAGTGTCACATGATCCTTCAGAAATCATGCTTTGCGAAAACAAGAATAAATTACATTTTACAATATATTCACATAAAAAAAGTTATTTTAAATTGTAATATTTCACATCATTACATTTTATATTTATGATCAAATAAATGCAGTTTTCTTGGTGAACAGACTTATTTCAAAAACAAAAACTGATCAAAAACTTTAACAAGGAATTTGAATATTAGAACATTTATTCTAATAAAGTGCAAGAAGCTCTCAAAAATATTAATGTAAACAGTCCTCTTTTCCTCTGGTGATTTGTATTGTATACCCAGAATTAGGGATGCACCGATCATGATTTTTCATGGCCGATTCCGATACCGATTTTTTTTACAAGCAAACTGGCCGATTCAGATACCTGATATTTTTTTCTTTAAGCAACAAACAAGAAAGAAGGAAAGTATACATAAACAAGATGTTTATTTGTTATTTAATAGGCCATACTGGCTTTTGGTTATTATAAACAATATCTGTAACCATCTGAAATTAATGTCAGTGACTGCACAGTAAGTAGCCTACATTCAGTACAAACATAGATGGTACAGACATCAGCATTTAGCTTTTGTTTTTGAATTGGGTTGAAACTACATAGAACTGGCCTTAAATTAAAAGATTAACTGTAACCATGTGAAATTAAAGGCAATAACTGCATAGTTCTTCAATCCAAACAACACAATCAACACACATTCAAGAAGATGTTTCTTAATCAGCATTCAGTATTTGTTTTAGTTTTAAAATTGGGTTTTAAATAAAAAAGGTCTTTACCAGTGAGACTAAATAAAAGTATGCTATATAAATAAATTATTCCAAAATGTTAAAATCATGTTTGTGCGAATAAAACAAAGATGCAAAGTGTTTCATTCGTCCAATTAAAAAAATAAAAATAAAAAATAGGGTAATGATTCACATCTGTATTTTTTTTTTACTTGAGCCAATGAAAAATAAATAACTATTGGCTTAAGTTTAAAAAAATAGATGTGAATCATTACCCTAAAAAAATTTTAATTGGATGAATGAAACTTTGTTTTTTTTTCAATGTGCTACAGCAGGTGAATTTTAAATCAAATTAAGTCAATGTAATTTTAAGGCAAAATAAAAATAATCATCTTACACAGAACTGGCGTTTACTTCTGGCTTTTCAAACGTTTATGCAAGTTCTACTTTACAAAAAAAAAAAAAAAAAAAAAAAAAAATTTCTCATCCAACACGCGAGACGTTGAGCTGAACATCCCTTCACTGTCTCCATTTGTGTAAGGCGCGGACAGGTACAGTACACTCGCGCAGCTTCAGCGAGCGCAGGAAAGGGGCTCTTATTTGTGCGCCAGTACACCAGCGGCTGTTCGCTTCCTGCTATCTGTGCCTCAGACATGTAACTCTGCACTTCCAGTGCTGAACGACTACCTGTGTCCTGCGCACAGATTTCGAAATACTTCCACACAAATGACATGATAGTGAATGATTACAATGCAGTCTGTGCACGCAGGCGCACTTCCGGAAAAATCGGCCGAAAAAAGAACAAAAACCGGCCGACTGTCGATCGCGTATTTTAAGCAAAAACCGGCCAGTTCCGATTTATGGCCGGTCAACCGGTGCATCCCTACCCAGAATACAATGCAAAATGACAGATTCCCATTCTCTATACCCAAGCTACACTCTCACACCGTGTCTACACTGGACGTGACAAATCGACCGTTGAAAATCATTTGAACTTTGTGTCAGTACGTCGTTAAATAGAGTAAGGCATCAGTTTACTGTTGGGGATATGTTGTGTCATGCCATGCCACATCCAATGTTGACAACATCACTGACTATAACAGTTTCTATTGTATTGTATTGTCCCACCCATGTAGACACTGTGTTAGAACTCTTATTAAATGTTACATATGATGCCATTCATAATTGATAGAATATTCCTATTTCAGAGACTGAAAATCACAGATAAACCACAAGGTAATTATAACTTATTTCAAGAATAATAATAATAATAATAATAACAACAAGAATAAATAAAAATGCATCTGTGACTTAATATTTTCAGTGGGTTGAAAGTTCTCATTAAACACATTGCCTTCTCATCTTTGTGGGTTGAAAGTTCTCATTAAACACACTGCCTTCTCATCTTTGTGCATTTTCAGATGTTGTGCACATTTACGAGTCAATTTTTAACTGCAACTTTTGAACATCATAATATTGGTTGTTTTCTTTCTCTTTCCAGAGTTTAGCTTCAACCACCATTTAAGCTGACCTAAGCAGCTGATCAAGGATCACCAGAAACTCTGCAGAATGTTGGTCCTCCATGCCAGGGACTGGAAACCAGTGTTGTAAGTCATCAATCTAGAAGTCATCCTTCCTATTTGAATTGTCATGTTCAGAACATATTGCAGGAGATCTCAACATTGTCTTTCAAGGTCCACTTACATGCAAAGATTTGCTCCAACCTAGTGCAGTGCACCTGAACACACTGATCAAGGTCTTCAGTTTTCTAACTATAAAGTCACAAACAGGTGAGTGTGATCAGGTGTGGACCTAAACTCTGGGTGTGTATCACTCAGGTCCCCTGCTCAGTAGTCAGTGGTTAAGGGCTGTCTCAATCACAAATTTTTTTACAGTGCACTGAAATGTTTTCTCAAAGCTGTGAAAACCAGGAAGCATCGATGATCACCACTATGTTCCCTTATAGGAAGTTCTGAAGCTCACAACTTCGAGAATTCACTACAAAATGACAATTAATAGATTTTAAAACACAAACCAATATTATATTTCAGCATAAACATACATCACTAGAAAGGTAATGTATAATCTAGTAAACATTTCCAATTTATTTATGACTGAAATCTTGCACATACATGTAACAAAGTATTTATCATAATATGCTGTAAATAGCATTAAAAAAAAAAAGATATCAGTTTTACTGTTGTGCATTAATGTCAGGTCGGAAATAGTCACCAGTAGGGATGTAAATTTTCGATCATTACCATGATCTATCATCATTTAAATTAACGATCAATTAATCGATTAATCATTAACCTTAATGCTGCTAAATGCATCTATTTCAACAGCACGCAGTCACCGGAATGAGAAGATGTGCAAAAGCCACTCTCAACCGCTTTCTCTCCCGAAATAAAGGGGGTTTAGTCTGAATAAAATGTGGTAGCAAGATTCTAAAATGATTAGATGTGATTATTATGATCATTTGATAAAATGAAGAGAGCACGCTGTACATTTGAGATCATTTTACTTTATTGACGGTTTCCTATCCCGTCATGGAGATCGCTGAACGCGCCTCTTTAAAAGGTTTAGTGGTGCTTATTGTTGTATTTTAAAACACAATTACAATGTTTTCAACTGACATTATGGAATTTAAAATAAAATTATCCCAAACGTAACTGTGGCACGTGTGGCTGTGCTGCGCAGTCAGTTAACCGCTTCCATTGGCGCTGCTGCAGCAAAACAAACTGTTGCTCACATGAAATATTTTTTATGTGAGTATTATGACCTGTTCTTAATTTGATCCTGCTGGAAAATGTCAGATTTTTGCATTCCAGTAGGCCTATTTGTTTTTTAAAAATCCGGCATTTACAGTGCATTAGATCGAAACAGTGCATGCGGGCGTGCAAACGAGGACAAGCCAGTATGGGTTTGGCTAGATGTATTTGGAGGTTATTGCTCACATCTTATTCATCACAAATCCAAATGTTCCCATATTCGCAATGTATTTGAATGTTAAACTACTATTTATAATGTAAACTAGGCTTGTACTTTACACGCATTCGCATATAGATGGACAAGATCATCCTCTTCACATGAGCAAAAACATCCTTAACAGCAGAGTGGACCGGTATACTACGGTCTATTATAACTGACCTTTTATACGTTTGGTTGACTATTATATTTAAAAAAAATGAACAGACTGCGAAGGAAGTTTGAATTGCTAGAATATGTGGGGTGTGTGGACGCAAGGCGCCAGCACGACTGAACAGCTGAATCATTAAAAAAAATTATAATTTTGGAGTAAGATATAATCCAAGTGTTTACTTTTATTTTTGCACACTCAAAATAAAAACTGAAGATGTGCTTTTGTAAAATAAAGCAAACAAACAAGGATTTGCGTTGTCATCCTTTTCTTTACGTGAACTTGTTTGAGCACTGCGCCACACTTGTTTTAAATCTGTTAGCCTAAATAAGTGAGTTTTTTTTTTTATGATTTTTTTTTTTTTTAAGCCTATTACTTAGGCTATACATTTTCCTTAAAGCATCCCATTTTGTCCCAGGGCTTGAAAACCTGTGCCCTAGGCTAGTTAGGTCCATGCAGAAACTTGCTCGTAGTTGTGGTGTCACCGTTTAGTGACATCATTGAAAGCTCTGGGAAAACGTATCGTCAGTGTCAGTCACAGTGCCTTTTTATTGCTGTTCTGAATCCAGCAATTATTAATTTACAAATGATAAGCTCTGATTATGACAAGTGTAGTATAAAAGCTTTGTTTCCTAGAGGAATAATTGGTTAGCTGGAGAATGTTACATTGCAAGGATGCTTTTGGATGCTGCTCGAGCCCATAGCCTACATTTACATGGCTTTGTTCTGGTTTGCCGGTTGCTCACGAATTTCCACAAATTCAGTAATATTTAGGCATTGTTTCTTTTCCTAAATCCTCGCCGTCTAACCCTCTAATTTCGCAGGTTTATTTTATTGTCATTAACTTTTTAATCACTGTTTTCGCATCTCTTTGGTATACAGGCAAATGAAAGATTTCATGCCCATGAATTAAGAATTTGTTAGATTTATTAACTTGTTCCCTATTTTAGTTAAATCATGGGCTGTTTAAGGAACAAAATTCATGAAACATGGGCAGTGGCCACAAAAGAAGTCGCAGGAACGAATTATGTTGTAGGAATGAATAGCCTGCCTATCTGTCCCGTGTCCCGCAGCCCTGTGAAACGTAGAGCCTGGTATGAAACAATTATCTGGGGAAATTAATTACTACATTTCTATTGCTTTCCATGTTGAAGAACTTTGTGTTGTTTCTATTTTAATGTACTTTTAAAGTTTAAATCATATTAAAAGCTTAATTTTTGTACATTATGAATGAATGACGATGCATTTATATACCTTCACTCACAGCCGCTCGCACGTGTTTTGCACATGAGCCGCACGCAGCCCAAAATTAAATAGCTTAATCGACCACCCATAGCTTTAATCGATTGCATCTCTTATCAACAATTAATCGATCATCTATTAATCGTTGACATCCCTAGTCACCAGTGTATTGTGAGCCACTGAGCACATTGCCTAAATTAGTGTACACAATATATTAATTCACAACCTAGTAGGAACGTAACGATTCACTCAACTCACAATTCTATTCACGATTTTCATTTCACGATTCGATTCACAATTTTATTTTATTTTTTAACAAAATGATATTTAAGAAAAATTATGAATGTGTCATTTTATTATTGCTTGGACAAAATGCTGTATATTTCTTTGTGAAATTGAAATATAACTATAATAATATACTAATATAGCACTTGCATATTATTGCTCTTTTGTTGGTTTTGATTGCTTCTATTGTCCTCATTTGTAAGTCGCTTGGGATAAAAGCGTCTGCTAAATCAGGGGTTTTCAAAGTGTGGGTCGCGACCCACTTGTGGGTCGCAGAATGGAGCAAGGTGGGTCCCACAGTCACTTGGCTGCAGCTAAATTTGCGTTTAAATGACACACACACTCACACAGTTCAGTCTAGGGCTGCACGATATAGCCTACCAACATTAATTACGAATTGCAACATCCTTAGTGTGATTTTCGAATTGCAATTAATAATTGCATTATTAAGTTTAAATAATGAGCAACGTCTTTATTAAAAGGCTCAATCAGTCAACATTATTAATGAAAAAAACTTGCTCACTTCAATGCACTGTATTCTACATGAGATTGCATACACCAGAAAATTCAAATGTTACGGAAATGGTTCGAGGAAGGCTATGTTCATTCATTTCTATTGTCTGTTTGAACTGCACTGTTTTCGTTCGGGAAACGGTCTGTAAAAAGCATTTCACATGTATGGGGTGAGCAGGGTATAAATGCAGGGTTAATTGTAACACTACAAGATTTAAACATTTCCACATAACAATTTACAAAATGTTGTAATATTTCCTTGACATATCTCTATATAGAGAAAAAACGTGCCAAAGTTCAAAAATATTTTGAAGATATTGCTGAACATTTAACCATTGCAAAAGTACATTTCTGACTGAAGTAAATTTGTCTTCTCATTTTTTTAGTGTTTATTTAAAATGAGACGCATCTGTTAATTATTTTGACCTATTTCACAATTATTTTAATCTCCAAACTGTTTTAGATAGTTCTGCTTTACTTCTTGTGCTTTCCTAAAAAAAAAAAAAAGTGTTGGATTGTGCACCGCTCTCCCTTACACAAACACGGAAGGACCATGAATGCATTTTCTGCGCTGAAGCCCACGATGAGTTTAACAACACGCAGCGCAGATTACAGTTCACTGGAGTGAGCCTGTTTCACGTTTTTATGGACATTTCATATTTTAACGTCTGTAAACAAAGAAATTAAAACTTAAAGTGAAATTTTACAGTTGTATACTAAAATAAAATGGTTATTTTTCTTAAATACTTAATTTCTGTGATATCAAACTTTAATTAAGATTAGGCTTCAAGTAAATTTTTTTTTTTTATCTCAAATATTTTGGTGGGTCATGAAATAGATTACACTTGTCTAGGTGGGTCATGGAATCGAAAAGTTTGGGAACCCCTGTGCTAAATGACAACATTTAATTAAAGCTGCAAGCAGCGATCAAAGGGCCCTCGCACCCGGTGGCCATAGGAGAACAGCGAACGTTGGACCATATGCTTATAAAATGGTAAATATTTGTGCCACATTTCCTGCAGCCAACAGGTGCCGCTATGATTATAACTGAATATCAGCATGTAAATGTCTTCAGGCCATAAATCCTACTGAACATACAGTTTCGGGCAGATCAGACATTGCATGTGTAAGTTAGTGTAAAAGAAGTAATTTCCTGTTGCCAGCAGGAGGCGCTAAGACTATAAATAAATATTGGCCTAAAGATGAGTTCAGGCTAGGACCCATATCAAACACATGACCTTTGGCCAGACCGGATATTGCATGTTTAAGTTAGTTTAAAACAAGTAATTTCCTGTCGCCAGCAGGTGGCGATATGATTATAACTGAAATATTGGCCTTAAGATCTGTTGAGACCAGGAATCTTATCAAACATATTAAGTTTAAGGCAGATCAAACACTTCATGTTTAAGTTAGTTTAAAATAAGTCATTTCCTGTTGCCAGCAGGTGGCGCTATAATTATAATTGAATATTGGCCTTTAGATGTGTTCAGGCCAGGACTCTTATAAAACGTGTGAAGTTTGGGGCAGACTGGGCATTGTATGCATGAGTTACAACAACTTCCTGTTTCATAGTATTAATAGCATCCTTTAGTACACAGTAAGTGTTGCTAGCATGTTTAAGAATATTTCTAGCATGATTAGCACACAATGGCATATTTTACTGTGTTGCTAATAGTGTATAAGTGTAAAACGTCACTTCCTGTTGCCAGTAGGTGGCGCTATAACTATAACCAAATATGAGGATGTAGATATCTTCAGGCCAGGACTTTAATCAAACTTGTGAAGTTTGAGGCAGATTGGACATTGTATGCACAAGTTACAGTAATGTTCTGCTTCACTGCATTAATAGCATGCTTTAACACTGAGTTAAGTGTTGCTAGCATGTTTTAGCATGCTTTTAGGATTTTTCCAGCCTATTTAACACTTGTTGATGCTTTTTATTATTTTGCAAGCAGTCCATAACAGTGTTACACATGACACTTTCTGTTGCCAGCAGGTGGCGCTATGACTATAACTGAATACGGGCATGTTGATGTGTTCAGGACAGGACTCTTGTCAAATGTGTTAAGTTTGGGGCAGATCGGAGATTGCTAGCCTGAGTTACAGCAACTTCCTTTTTCACTGCATTAGTAGCATGCTTTAGCACTTAGCTAAGTGCTACTAGGATGTTTTAGCATGTTTCTAACATATTGCCAGTATATTTAGCACTTCCTGACACTTTTTAATATGTTGCTAGGAGTCCATAACAGTGTTAAACATGACACTTCCTATTGCCAGTAGGTGGCGCTATGACTATAACCGAATACGGGCATGTTGATATGTTCAGGCCAGGACTCTTATAAAATGTGTGAAGTTTGGGGCAGATTGGGCAATGTATGCATGAGTTACAACAACTTCCTGTTTGATAGTATTAATAGCATGCTTTAGCACTTAGTATGTGTTGCTAGCATGTTTGAGAATATTTCTAGCATGTTTAGCACACAATGGAATATTTTACTATGTTGCTAATAGTGCATACCAGTGTAAAACATGTCACTTCATGTTGCCAGTAGGTGGCGCTATAACTATAACCAAATATGAGCATGTACATGTCTTCAGGCCAGGCTCTAATCAAGCTTGTTCAATTTGGGGCAGATTGGACATTGCATGCCTGAGTTACAGCTACTACCTGTTTCACTGCATTTGTACCATGCTTTAACACTGACCTAAGTGTTGCTAGCATGTTTTAGCATCCTTCTAGAATTTTGCCAGCCTATTTAACACTTGTTGGTGCTTTTTATTATTTGCAAGGAGTCCATAACAGTGTTAAACATGCCACTTCCTGTTGCCAGCAGGTGGCACTATGACTATAACCGAATATGGGCATGTTGAAGTGTTCAGGACAGGACTCTTATCAAACTTGTTCAATTTGGGGCAGATTGGACACTGTATGCCTGAATTACAGTAACTTCCTGTTTCACTGCAATAATAGCACGCTTTAACATTTAGCTAAGTGTTGTTAGCATGTTTTAGTATGTTTCTAGCATGTTTCCAGTGTATTTAGCACTTGCTGACACTTTTTAATATATTCCTAGGAGTCCATAACATGGTGCTTTGGTGAAAATGTGTTGGAGATACATCATTTGTGAATAAAGACGTACTTTTTTGTGGTTGCTGTTTTTTGCGTACACAAGGCATGTTAAAAAAATATCTTCATCTGTGTTCTGCACAAAAGGGTCTTATAGGTTTGGAGCGACATGGGGGTAAGTAATTAATGACAATTTACATTTTTGGGTGAAATATGTTCTAATGTGGTTATAATTGGTCATTGTTCTGTTTTATAAACATTTTCTATATTTTAAAGATTTATTGTTTTTAAAAATGATGTTTAAACAGAAAAGATGGATTAATTTGATGAAAAGTTTCAGTATAGTAGGGCTGGTCCGAATACCATTTTTTGAGCTTTGAAGCTTTGGTAGTAATCAACACCGAATATTCGAAGCTTCGGAGGGAGGGGGCTGAACATTCTGAACGTTGAGTAATTAAATACATCGGTATGGCGGTATATTAAAAATTTATATCATAACGAAAATATACACCGTTTTTCATTATGAACCGGTATACCGCCCAGCACTAATTATGGAAATAGAATGGTTATTTTGTATTGCAAACATGATACTTGACTCCGAACTGCTGACCATTGGGGCCCGTCTCACACCTAGATTGCCTACACTTCTTCATTTCATTGTTGTTTTGTTTAGGGGATATGCGCTAGCGTCGCAACATGTTTACATTATTCTACACCCCGCCTCCAGTTGTGCGGGGGTGTTGGAAAGTTCGGAAACCGTATACTGTCGCTCAGCCTTTTCAAACTCTTTTTGCCCCCAAAAGAAGAATGAAAAACGAACTTCGTTTGAAGTATATCGGGGCCTTTAGTGTGCGCACGCTTCAGTTGTACACGCTCTGAATAAGTGCATGTCAGAACAGAACACGATTGAAATGTTTAACCGGCAAGGCTTTAAAGCACATGCAAACAAGTGCAGTGTCTCGTGAGTGTAACTCTACAGCTGAATTAATATTTCATGTAAATGTGTCTCGTGAGTTGCAGTTGGAGCCGGGAGTAGAGCTGGGCAAAAAAAAACATTTTTCGATCAATAGTTTTATTTAAATGATGTCGATTTGATATCGATTCTCAAAAGCAGGGAACTAATTTTTCAATGGTGCGACTACAAAAAAAAATCAGGTCGCACCGGTGCAACGAGCCGTTCGAGGGGAAAAAAGAAAGTCTCCGTGACTCTGAAAGTCTCCCTGTGGTTCAACAACAGACACTAGAGCCCTGCATTTCAGCCCAGCATGACGGACCCCAACTTTTTTTTACACCCGAGCCAGGCTTCGGAATAATTTTCACGTCATAATTCAGACGCGGGCCGGGCCTCCCGCCTGTTTTAGACTTCTCACTTTTATATTTTAGACATCCATCAATTAGTGATGAAACAAAATTGCTGCGCTGGTGGAAACAACACAAGAGCGTGCTACCGCAACTGTCAAGAGCAGCTCGACGGTGTTTAGTGTACCGCAGCAGCAGCGCAGTAGAACAGTTCTACATTCAAATACACGCAATAGGCTCAAGCTTGCCACAAAGCACTGGCAAAAGTAATTACCATAAATGTGACGGGGGAAATAGTAAGAAGATATTTGAATTATTTACTAATAAACTAGTGTTTTCTGAGTCTGTGTCGCAAGGATGAAGTTGCTGACTCGCCATCTCATTAGACGAGCATTAGAGAGAAGTGCATCTTTACGAATTATGATAATGAAAGATTTTGTTTTTGATTTGTTTTATTTCGTTAAGTAATCATTTAAAGCTTTCTATAGATATATTTATCATGTCTGTGAGGCATGTTTTCACTGAGTTTAGGTTCATTTTTGGACTCCTGTTAAAGATGAGATGCAGAAACCACAGCGTGTTTGTTTTCTTTATTTTATAAAAGCACAACGTTTTGTTGATATTGTGAGTGCACACAAATAAAAAACCCTTTGCAGTTACAAATGATGCATTACTCTTACCTTTATGTGCAAAAATGATGGCGTATCTACTGAAAATTGCAAGTGATCACGCTGGCGTCTCCATGTCCTGAAGCGGCTCCGCACAAACTATTGGATATAGCGCACATTTATCTGGGTCTAATGTTTAAACTGTTTTATATCTCTAGATTTTATTTTAGGCAAGTCGTGATGATTTGAGAAGGCTAAATTGATCAAACATAGGCTCACTGTCTGCCGCTGGCCACTTGGTCGTTACTTTAAAAAAAAAAAAAAAAAAAAAAAACTCAAACTTATATTTAAAAAAAATAACTAAATTAACTTAAAAAGCGAAACGAAATATAATCACTTTGCTATTACATACAAAACTGAACTATTTTAATAGCTGAGACAGTAGTATAAGCTGTTTAGTGTCTGTTCAGATCAGACACTAGAGCATCCCTTCATTCAGACACAGTGGAAGATTTGATAAGAATCAGTGAAGAGGGGCCAAGTCTGGGAGACTTTGATGCTAAAGAGAGTGTGGCAAGCTGGTTTAGCCAAGACCAAAGATCAAGAAGGCCAAACTACAGGAGTTGGCCATCCAAGGGGCATGTGACTGCAATCGAGGATAGTCCATAAGACATTGAGCCATGAGATGTTAAGTTGGAAGCCCTTAAAACACTTAATTTAGAATTTATTTTTATTTAATTTATCTTGAGATGTTTTTAAGTTTAAATTTCAGCTCAGTGAAGCACTTTAAGCACCAACACTTTTTCAATAAGTTACCTTTCTTGTAGAAAGTGCTTCAAATAAAGAACTTTGTGTTGACCAGATTGTTAATTAATCATTTACAAGTCAATATTGCCTATATGGACAGCGATTTAAAAAAAGTGAACTTGTAAAACTGCGATGTTAAATGCGATGTGGTCAAAAATTTGGGTGCACCTAACTTTTGTGCTGGTGCACCTAAGAAAAAAAGTTAGGCACACCAGTGCAACAAGTTAGTCTAGAGCCCTGAAAAGCCATGGATCGATCTGGTCCAGTATTTATTTCAGCAAACATTTAAAAGAAGATCTGATTAATGTAAATCTTTTCATTAGGCTTCTCCATTAGATGTCGCCCTCTTATTTACCTTGCACACTATTACAACAGAAACCCTGTCATTCATTCAGTGCTTATGGTGGAGATACTGTTGACAAGAACCAAGAACAAAGCAATATGCGCAATTTGCATTGCTCAAGTAAAATTCTATAGTAATACTAAAACTCTGCGGAAGCATTTGACCACGCGTAAAGGCGCCATAATTTCCGCAATGAATGAATGAATGAATGGAGGATGCTGCAACGCACTTTTGTTTACACAAGCGAGGATGACGCTTGCTGTGTTTTCAGCCTCTGTCGTCTCACTATGACGATATGAATACACAAATTTCATCCCCAGCTGCTCTGAGTCACTTCATCAGCATTTTACCGTTTAATCTGACAAATCATATCACAGCAGCTGCAAGTTCCTCACGGCAACCCGTCAAAATAAAAGTTTAGTTTCACGTGAAGAAACTGTCAAAAATATATTACTATTTAGCAGTCTTAAGACTCAATGTAACAATGCTGCTACTACTACTACTAATAATAAATATTAATAAATCTTTATTTTTAAAGGAATAATCACATTTGTTTTCTTTTTAATTTTAACAGTAAACCTTTGTTGTGGAGCACTTTGTTTGCCAGAAAATAAAAGGGTTTTTCATTTGATTAGGATAAATTAAATTGTTTTATGCCTCCATCTGATTACCAGAAAAATTAATTTTATATGGCGCTATTATTGTTTAAAAAATGGCCCTATACAAAAAAAGATAAGGTTTAAAATACAGGCCTGTGGCTCTTAATTTCTTTTTAGAAATTCACCATTTGTAAAATGATGTTTACTGTAAACTTTTTTTTTTTTTTAAATATCAATAGCATCTGTATTAAAACTATATTCACTGAATGTAATCGAAAGCCTGTGAATCTAAATCGAATCATCTGAATCACCCAGCCCTAGCCGGAAGACACGGTAAATACAGCGCATTGCTTGAGGAATATGTTGTGTCTTGTTTGTTAATGTTTAATTATATTACTAGTGTTGCCTCCTTTGTTCACTGTTACACTACTGCATACATTGCATCTTACACTGGTGTCGTTTAGTTTTGTAACGTGAGCCCACACTTCAGAACGTTTCGCTCTTGCCGCCATGACCGATCGCACGCAAACACATGCGTATGGATATCACACGCACGTCGAGCAAACGGCCACATCATTCATTCAGTTAAGGAAATAGTAACCAGCAGCTTTTAATTCTCCATTAACATTGATGTAAACGGAGATAAAACAACGCAAGTATCGATAACAGTATCGTTTGTCCTGAAGCTTATCGGTAGTCCGGTATTAACCCAATTACGTAACTTACGGTCCAAAAAATACCGGTTCTCGGTACCTATCCCTACCATCCACCCAATTCAGACCTTATGAAATTGAACTATACTTACTGTTGCTTTAAAAGCCTTTTCCAGGTTAACATCATCTTCTTTCCAAACTCTGACGACCTACAACACAACAATCATGCCTAAATCAAGTTCTTAACATGTGAAATTGAAGCAGGCTTATGGGGAAAATAATGTCTGTCTTCTTACCCTGTCATCTGTAACGACCACATATTCCTGGGACTGCGTGTTAAACACCGCGGGGCAAGAGATTATTTGTCCCTGTTTCACTGACCAACTGCCCGTAGGCTTCTGATCAGACACCTAGTTATCAGAAAAAAAGAAAGAAAAAAAAAAGAACGAAAAATAAACCTTTAAAAAGTATTACAAATTACTTAGCTAACAAGTCTCGTATGAAATAACATGTACAGAATGGATTAACAGCATATGATGCTGTTGGAGCAATTCCTGGGTTTACACGCTGTAGAACCGCGTGCGACAGTTTCTCATTAGACAGACGGTATTTACTAACTCGTTTTACCTTATAAACGGTAATAGATCTCGAAGAGTCAGTGACGAGGACATAATCGATATCTCTACCCTGTTCAACTCCCAGAATCCCTATATTAGAGGAATTTTGCACTGGTCCAACTCCACACAACGTGTATCCTTCATACAGCGTCGCCATGTTTCTCCAAGTGATATTTCTATCGCGAGACTTGTCCCACGTAAAACCAGAACGAGAGAATTTTTACACAATCTTTGCAACACTGCCTCACTGTGGTTTGGAGTAATTTTCTTAATGGCCTGTGGCTATAGTTGCCGATTCCGCGTATTATACGCGACTATGGGCTTCTTTTTTTGTTAAGTTGCGTGAAAAAAATCCCGGGTCGCGGTTTTTTGGCCTTATTTAAAAAAAATAGTTGCCTGTTAGGAAAACCTGACAAACAACTTCGTTTCTTTTCATTTCTGTTCACTGTATTCTCTAATGCACTGACTGACACCCTGTCTGCTCACAGTTAATAGCCAATCAGTGCAAAAATATAAGGGCTGTAGCGTAATTTGCCAAATATTCCGCCCCCTTCTCACGCGCCTTTTTTTTAACATAATTTTTCTTTAATGAGGGATTGGAGGAAAATCACGTCCGAAAAGAAGGCGCGTGACCATGTAATCCAAGTAATGATAGTAGCACGTAGAGGAGTGGGATGACTTTTTTCCTTTATAAGGTAGCCTAATTTTTAATTTTTACAATGTTTTTGTAATGTATTTATTATCAACGGATGTAATAAAAAAACAAGTAGGCCTATAGCCTACTAATACTAAGAGTATATATTTGGTCGAATAGACAATATTTTAGTAGACTATTATAAGTATGTGGTTATGTTACAGCTCCCCTTTGAAGTTCTTGTGTTTTTCTTTTCCATCTCTCAAATGCTCACAGGTGATTGGAGATTGGTTTTGTTCCTGCTTTGTTGCAGTTTGCTGATTTTTGTAAAATAAGTTATGTTTTTGCTTTTCAGATAAAAGTAGTTTCAGGTTAATGTGTTGCAGGCTCATTTATTGGTAATAAATAATTGATAATAAATAATATTAATGATAAATTATTAAAAGATATTGGGCTTGTTTTTTGTCTCGCGAGAGTTGGCAACAGTGCCTGTGGCGCGAGATATATGAGTTGACATAACTTTTTTGCTAGTGATTTTCTGAAGTTACTCACTCATCATTTTACGGGCCACAATTTTGTTGTTGGAAAATTACGTTTAACATGATTAAAGCTGACTATTGCATGTTAAAATTTACTTTAGCGGGGTTTACAACCCTTTTAAATGCAAATGACCACTCCAAGACCACCTGAAATGTATAACACTACAGGTCATTATCAAATATTCAGCTCTGATGAAGCTGTGTGTGTATTTATGAATATATGCAGTTAAGACATAAGAACAGTAGCCAGCTCATCGCATAAACTTGGTACAGGGGTGTATAAGATTAATTGAAAAGACAAAAACTAAATAAGCAAACAACAACAAAAAAAAAAAAAATCTGTTTACAGTTTTATTAATAACAACAGTAAATCATGTAATGTGGAGCAGAAAAAAAATCTCTACACTATACAGATTTGTCTTTCACCTTTTCACCGCCGTGCTTCCGACAATTAGCGCATATTCTCATTGCCGTATTATATAGGACAGGGACAGGGATGGTCAACTGGCGGCCCGCTGGATCATATTAGACTGGGATGATCAGTTTTAAAACAAAAGTAAGCCACGGAAAGATTGCTTTCAGTTTATGATGTTAATACTGAGGGAGGTCGCTAGTTTCCAGCCGCTCCCCGTACAGCATGTAACTGCACTCTAATGGGAATCACTAACATTAACAAAAATGAATGAAAAATTGACAATGAAAATCGCATTTTCCGGTCAAGATTGTAAACAGATGATCTTTTTTTTTACCAAATTCAAGGGGATACCTATATGTTTGGATCGTTTGGAAATGTAATCTGAAATGAAAGATTTTAATTTAAATCGCCAAAATGACAGTCTTTAATCAAACAAAGGAAAGCCACAGGAAAATCCAAATAAGGAGTACAAAAGGTGAAAACCAAGGCAGACCCGCAGGCTGGGTATAAGTAACACAGGAGACCTCTGTGGCTGGAACAACCAGCAGGCTGGCGAGGCGGAGGCTTGACCGGGCTCAGGGGAGAACCGGGGATCGGAGCTCGCAGAGCGGGGAGGCCGCGGCGTTGGACAGCAGGTAAGGTTCTGTGGGGTGCAAAGGGGTGAGCACAGAGACGAACGGGCAGGGATAGCAGAAGACTAACCTAACCCCGACTAGACGGGACAGGACAGGACGAGACTAATTTCTTGTGCAGACGGCAACAGCTTCATTAGGAGATAACAATCTGACAAAGAGACACGAGAACGAGAGGGTAGAAGTAGCCCAGATAACAAGGCAATATGAGAAGCAGGTGGAGGGGAAATTATCTTAATGAGAAGTGAAGTCAGCTGTGACACAGAAGCGAAGAGCGGGGGAGACAGGAGGGGAGAAACCAGCAGGGGGAGACAGAGAGAGAAAAAGAGAGAGATAGAGACAGGATCATGACAAGACCATGACAGTGACAGAATGGAGAAAAAACCTTGGAAGAAACCAGGCTCAGTTGGAGGGCCAGTTCTCCTCTGGCCAGACGAAACCAGCAGTTCAATTCCAGGCTGCATTGTGCAGAGGACTCAACTGGTTCCTGTGGTCTTGTCCCAGTGGCCGTCTCAGACAAGGTCCTTACAGGGAATCTACTGTAGGGCTCATCTAGATGTCCTGGTCTCCGCTGACTTTTGGGGCTGTAGAGGTCCTCCCTAGGTGCTGATCCACCATCTGGGCTGGATACATACTGGATCCGGGTGACTGCAGAGTGACCATCTGATCTGGATACAGACTGGATCTGGTGGATACGGTGACATCAGAATAACGCCGCCTTCACACTGGCAATTGAAATCAGCTCCGATACGTCTACGAAATGACCAGAAGTCATTCATTTCCTATGGAGATTCGCAGACCGCATGCAAATGGCTCCGAACCGGGTCCGAGCGAGTGCGGTGCGAAAAAAATTTAACTCTTGCGAAAGGCTACGGACAGTTCCTATCCAACAATTCCAGCGGAAGTTGGCGTTGCTATGGTACTGATAAACAAACCTGAATTCTTAACTTTTAATAAAATAAATAATGATTTTATAACGCTAAGTTGTCATGGCATTTTTTTATTTTCATGATTTTCTAACATTATTAGGGCAATTAATACTCTCTCGCTCGAGTGCAGGGTTGTTGCAGCCCTATATGCCACTATATCACATTTAGCTTACCAGACATGTCAACGTCCTGGGCAACTTTTCTCCATGCAGCAGCCTTCCGACTGATGTCTCTATAACCCTCATCAGAGAGATCATAGAGAATTGCACATTTAGATACTGACAAGATCAATCATTCTAATCTCTCTGCCATTTTTGTTCTACTCGCTTCCGAAGCTTTCCAATGCTTTTCAACGGTGTAGTACGACGTCCACTGGGGGCGTATTGCGTATTACGGAGCTGATTTCAACTGCCAGTGTGAAGGCGGCGTAAGAGAGAAACAGACTAATATTAGCATAGATTTCATTCTTCTAACGATGTAGTAAGTACATCGGGTGTTATGGGAAGTGTTCCTGGGTTCTGGTTGACCTAATTAATGCAGCCTAAAAATCCTTTAACGGATCTGAATATAAGAAATGTGTTAGTGTGTTATGTGTAAACCAAGTTAAAGAGATGGGTCTAGATTTAAACTGACAGAGTGTGTCTGACTCCTGAAGAATGTTAGGTAGGTTATTTCAGAGTTTGGGCGCTATATAGAAAAAGGATCTACCACCCGCATTTGATTTTGATATTCTAGATATTATCAAATTGCCAGAGTTTTGTAAACACAGCAGACGTGGAGAACTATAATGTAACAAGAGCTTGTTCAAATACTGTGGTACTAAACCATTCAGTGCTTTATAAGTAATAAGCAAGATTTTAAAATCTATACCATGTTTAATAGGTAGCCAGTGCAGTGTTGACAGAACCAGGCTAATATGGTCATACTTCCTGGCTCTAGTAAGAACTCTAGCTGCTGCATTTTGTGACCAGCTGGAGTTTGTTTATTAAGCGTGCAGAACAACCAACCAATAAATCATTACAATAGTCTAAACTTGAGGTCATAAATGCATGGATTAACATTTCTGCATTTGACATAGGTCAATAATAGCTCATAATTTAGATATATTTTTGAGATGGAAAAATATAGTTTTACAAATGCTAGAAATGTGGCTTTCTAAGGAAAGATTGCTATCAAATAGCACACTTAGGTTCCTAACTGCTGATGAAGAATTGACAGAGCAGCCATCAAGTCTTAGACAGTGTTCTAGGTTATTATATGCAGAGTTTTTAGGTCCTATAATTAACACCTCTGTTTTTTTCAGAATTTAGCAGTAAGAAATTACTCATCATCCAGTTTTTTATATCGACTATGCATTCTGATAGTTTTTCAAACTGGTATGTTTTGCCGCGCCGCAAAGAAAGATAGAGCTGAGTATCATCAGTATAACAGTGAAAGCTAACACTGTTTTTCCTGATGGTATCTCCCAAGGGTAACATGTAAAGCGTGAAGAGTAACAGCCCTAGTACTGAGCCTTGAGGTACTCCATACTGCACTTTGATCGATATGATACCTCTTCATTCACTGCTACAAACTGATGATGGTCATATAAGTACGATTTGAACCATGTTAAGCCGGAAAGTCGTGGCCTAATGGTTAGAGAGTTTGATTCCTAACCCTAAGGTTGTGGGTTCGAGTAAGGTTGTGGGTTCGAGCAATTCCATGACTGAGGTGCCCTTGAGCAAGGCACCGAACCCCCAACTGCTCCCCGGGTGCCGCAGCATAAATGGCTGCCTACTGCTCCGGGTGTGTGTTCACGGTGTGTGTCCACGTTGGATGGGTTAAATGCAGAGCATGAATTCTGAGTATGGGTCACCATACTTGGCTGTATGTCACGTCACTTTCACTTTTTCACTTTCAAGATCCAATAGCACTAACAGAGAGATACAACCATGGTCAGATGAAAAGAGCAGGTCATTTGTAACTCTAATGAGAGCAGTCTCAGTACTATGATACAGTCTAAATCCTTCTAAGAAGGAATATAATTGTGAGGATATTACCTTTTCTAGTATCTTGGACAGGAAAGGGAGATTCGAGATCGGTCTGTAATTAACTAGTTCTTTGGGGTCAAGTTGTGTTTTTTTGATGAGAGGCTTAATAACAGCCAGTTTGAAGGCTTAATAACAGCCGGTTTCCATTGTTAATTAGCATAACTGAACAAGTTTATAGTTATCCAAAGAGACTTACAAATGAGGACAATGGAAGCAATCAAAATCAACAAAAGAGCAATTATTGCAAGTGCTATAACAAGTCTCAGTTAGCTTAACGCAGTACACGTAGCAAGAGTTTTTTTAAACAATGTAATAAAAAGAAAACAGAAAGAATAGAAAAGGAATACAGCAAGGTAGTTCGCTTTTGTTAATTGTATAATAAATAAAAAGAAAACAGATAAAATAAAAAAAGATAAGAAATCTAGTGTTAAGCACAAAGCTAGTTGTGTTATTTTTTAAAGAATAGAATTAGAATAGAGAGTTCTAGAGTTAGAGGATCAAATAAAGATGGAAGAGATGTGTTTTTAGCCAATTCTTAAAGATGGCTAAGGACTCGGCTAAGGCTGCTCGGATTGAGTTGGGCAGGTCATTCCACTAGGAGTGTATGGCGACAAATCAATGATGCTGGCACACGCGGTAAATCACTTCCGCACGAGGAAAACAGACTCCAGGCTTATGGCGGGTGGAATGTGACTATGAGGTGTGATTTATGCATTTATTTTGCTAACTAAAGGCCCGGACACACCAAGCCGACTTCAAAGAACTAGCGCCGAAGGAAGTCGACGCTGTTGTTGCCTCGCGTCCGACCAAAAAGCTGCGCTAGAACACACCGTACAGACTCCAGCCGACGTCAAACGTTCTGCACATGCGTGAGAGGAACGAGCTGTTCATACCCAGCAAACATTCGAACGTTTAATGACCGTTGAAAAGACGTCCCTCCAACATGAGAGAGGATCCAGGGCGGGTTGTGGTCAAAAATTTGATTGATGAGGGCCATAAAAGACATCTGTTTTGTACACCTGTTTGGACCCCCCACCCCTCCCTGTACACCCCGGTGACCTAGATATGAACTTGTGAACCTAAGAAGGAATTTCGGTGAGGGAGGGGAAAATGTGTTGGGAGACTATGTGCTTTTTTTTTTAAACTCTGAAAAGGGATAGCAATCATGAAAATGGTATAAGGGAAGTTTTTATTAAGGTTTTAAGTGCACAGTGCATTTCAAGAAAAAGGTTATAAACACATACGAAATGGAAACGATGTAATGATCGTTTTCGTAGTTGGAAAAGTGTAAAACGTTGTTAAAGTTGTAACAAATTAAAGAAAACTAGGTTACTGGTTATTTATCTAAAACAACTAAACAAGTCAAAAACGAACAGATATGTTTTCGTTAAGCAACACGCGAAAAAGATGTGAGAGCTTGTAGCATTACAATTTAAAAAGGTGTTTTTTTACCAGCTAGAAAAGAAAGCATTTATCACTTATACCTTACCTCAAACTAAAAAAGAAACGAATGTAAAGCGGTGATACAAACCAGAAAACTTGGCGTTTTGTCACAATGTTATAAAAAGTTAAAACAAAAAAAAGATTGTAGGCATTACGCGGATCTAAAATAAAAATCCATAAGACAAGATCCTACTTGTCAAATCCATGTTGTACTTTACCACTAACCACCATTTTAAAAAGCGAGACTTAGTGACAGAGAGTTAGACGAAAGAAAAAAAGATCTCACAGCAAAGTGTTAAGGCATCTCCGTTGACTCATCCTGACAGCACCGCAGACACACTTAGAATGAGGCTCGGGGAATGCTCCGGAAAAAAACCACGCCTCCAGCGCTAGAGACTGCCCCCGCTGTAGGCGTGATACCAACATCAAATAGATTTAAATGTTAAAATAATTAAACTAAGTAGTTTTTAATAAATAGACATCAGTCCTTAATTAGTGAAAACTTTATATCCGTTTAAACATAAGGTCAATTTGGACTTTTTAAATGATGTATGCCTATACGATTTTTATTTACTTTTAATCTTAAAAAATAAAAAATAAAAAACAATTGTTTTTAATTATTAAGTTAATTACTCTAATCTACGTCACCCCTCCCTGTACAGCCCCAGTGTGTGACCTTTTTATGAACCTAAATTGAATTGGGCGGGGAGGGAAAAGTGTTTTTGTGTGGGGGGTGGCCATTGAAAACTGTTCAAAACTATGTGCTTTAAACTTTAAAATGTGAAAACGTGAAAATGGTACAAGGGAAGTTTTTATGAAGGTTTTACATACACAATGCGTTTCAAGAAAAAGGTTAAAACATAGACGAAATAGAAACAGTATAATGATCGTATTTTGTACTCGGAAAAAAGAGTAAAAAAGGTACAAGGTATTTAAGAGTTGTTAAAACAATTTAAAAAGGTGTTAAAGTTGTTACAAATTAAATAAAAAGAAAACTAGGTTACTAGTTATCTATCTATCTATCTAAAATAAACAACACGTGAGAGTCAAGGATTGTAACATTACAATTTAAAAACTATTTAGAGTTTGTTACCAGTTAGAAAAGAAAACTAGGTTACTGGTTATTTATCTAAAACAAACAAACAAACAAACAAAAAGCACCAGATACGTGCGCTAAACAAGAGTCAAAGCTTGTAACATTATAATTTAAAAAGTTGTTAGAGTTTGTTACCAGTTAGAAAAGAAAAGAAAACTAGGTTAAAGAGTTTTATAACATTTGTATCTTACCTCAAACTAAAACAAAAAGAAGCGAACGTAAAGCAAACAGTAGTTTTTCAATGTTACAAATCAGGAAGAGTTAGCGTTTTGTCACGCCGGCAGAAAAAAGTTAAACAAAAGAAATAACACCACACAGCAGAGCTTATCCGTCGAATCAACCTCACGCGCCGCTGTCAACCTCAGAAGGAACTCAGTCGAGCTTCGATCAAGCCACGCCTACAGTCCTACCCCTCTAACGATAGAGAAGAGACCAGCACGAAATGGATTTAAATGTATGTTAAAATACATTAAACAAAGTAACGTTTTTAATAAATATACACCATTTCTTAATTGGTGAAAACGTTCTACCTGTTTAAACATTAGACCAATGTTTGTTTGGTTTTTTTACTTTAAAATGAGGTTAGTCTATACGATTTTTTTTGTCTAAACAAAAGTTCTTGTCGAAAAAAAAAAAAAAAAAAAGTGTTGTTTGTTTTTATTTTAATAAGCCACTCACACTTACTTTAACATCCTAAATCCTTTAATATGTCTTTTATTTTGTCAATATTAACTTCCGGCATTGCTATATCAGTTAAAACCTTAAACAAAACCTATACTAAATCAATAAAAACTTCTTTTATTTTGTCAACATTAACATATGGAATTAAATTTTACATTCAGAAATGTAAGTTTTTCAAAACTCCCCCATGATTAGTGTTGTTTAAAGAGGAATTCGTAATGTATTTGGAGTCGTTAAAAGGAATGAAAAGTCCCAAAGCAAGATTTTTTTATACTTCATTTGAGGGCTTTGATTTCTTTAATGTGAAAATCTGTTACTCCCCTACTTTTTCTTTATATTTATTTTATTTTTTCTTTGTTTTATGATGTACAGAGTGTGAACGAAAATTGAATGCAATCTCAGTCAGTATTTGTAAATCTACCAGTAATGTATGTCTTTCTGTGTTAATGTTCAAAGCATTGAAAAAATAAAAAAAATAAAATAAAAAACACCCACTAACAGTCCCCCTAACACCTCCCTAATAACGCAGGCCACAAAGATAGATTTAAATGTATGTTAAAGAATTACACAAAGTAACGTTTTTAATAAATCGACATCAGTTCATAATTGATGAAAACATTATACCTGTTTTTAACATTAGACCAATGTTTTTACTTTTAAAATAAGGTTAACCTATACGATTTTTTTTTTTTTCGTCTTAACAAAAGTCCTTGTTGGAAAAAAAGTGTTGTTTTCTTTTATTTTAATAAGCCACTCGCACTCACTTTATTAGCCTAAATTCTTTAATATGTCTTTTATTTTGTCAATATTAACTTCCGGCATTGCTATATCAGTTAAAACATGCGTATAGGCATACAAAAAGCTAACTAGAATGAAATGTTTTGGAAAGTCTTTGATTTTCTTGCCAGTAGACTTGTTATCAGTTGAAATAGACGTAGAATGTCTAAACTTTTACAACATTACACATTGCTATATCAGTTAAAACCTGTATACGCATACAAATATTAAACAGGAAAGAATGTGGTAAAATCAAGATGGGATTTTCTTGCCATAAGACTTGTTATCAGTTGAAATAGACGTAGAATGTCTAAACTTTTACAACATTACACGAAAGGCTAAATATTTCATCTCAAGTAGTGCATCGAAACGCGTCTGGTGTCTGGGGACTGTGTGATTACTGGCGCGGCCATATCAGCGAAAGGTATTTTTAAAAAAGATTGTAAAACCTCTAAAGGTTTTCGGGGGTTTGCAACTCAATTGTAAACTAATTAGTTTTGAGGGGGTCTGGCACTGTAAATGGTGGTGCTGAGGGTCAGCTAAAGCTCGACATTTTGTGTTCAGTGATCAAAGGGTGACAATTTAAACTTTATGAGGTAGACCTGTGAGCGTGAGGTTAGCTGAAAGTTCATTTACTGGTCATAAGGATGTGAGATCTATGATTGATTTTAACAAGACAGACTATGGTATATAGGAAAATGTTGTTTATTTAGTTTATTTTAGCTACATTTATAAGTTACATTTATAATTTTTATTAACCCGTAGATCTTTCAACCTCAACATAATCGTACTGAGAATGCAAACAAGTACACAAACACAAGCATACAATCACAAATACACACACACACACACACACACACACACACACACACACACACACACAAACGAACGTAAACATACAGAAAACATGAACATGCACACAAACATACACAACCATACCGACTAAAACTTACAATCAAACACAAATATACACCCAAACTCAAACAAGTACACAAATATACAAACAAACAAACTAGGTCACAAACACAAACATAAACATACTGTATAAACACACATACAAACAAACCACAAAACACAAGCATACAAATGCAAACATACAAACTAAAAATTACAAACAAGCATACAAACGTAAACAGCAAACACAAACATACAATTGCAGACATATTGTACAAACAAACATACAAACTAAAACTTACAAACAAACACAAATATACACTCCAAACTCAAACAAGTACACAAACAAACATACAAAACATACAAACATAAACCACAAACACAAGCATACAATTGCAAACATACAAAGATACAAACTAAAATTACAAACAAACACAAACATACACCCCCAAACTCAAACAAGTACACAAACATACAAAAACAAACTAGGTCACAAACACAAACATACACGCAAAAAACAAGCACTTACACAAAACACATACACAAAAACACAAACATACTGTACAAACAAACACTTACACAAACACATACACAAAAACACAAACATACTGTACAAACAAGCATACAAACTTAAACCACAAACACAAACAAATGCAAACATACAGAAAACATGAACATGCAAGCAAACAAACACAAATATACTCCAGACTCAAACAAATACATAAATATACAAACAAACAAACTAGGTCACAAACACAAAAAGACCTATATTAGATTGAAAATGTGTTGTCATAAGGTTTCTTTGAAACCAAAAGTGCTTCTTCTACAAATTGCTACAAATGTCTCACAGAACTATTACAACAGATTAGACTTTCTTTCCTCACTTTACAATTGGCATTGTTAACCATGCTGTTTAAAATAGTTTTTTAAAAGTTTAAAATAGTTTTCATGTAGGATTCATGTCCGCACAAGTGTTTTTAGTAAGAGTCCTGAGACAAGTGAAAATAGATGCCTGAAAAGACTTTTCTCTTTAAGATGTTTTTAAATGACAGACTAAATGCATTAGATTGTTTAAAACAATTGAGTTTATGCATTTTTTCTTGAATATGTATACAGTGACCGATGAGTACATGAAGTAGAAGAAACACATAACCTCATAAATGCATTGTGGTTGATGTTAATCAATTATATAAAAAAAGACTTAATTGATATATCATATCTTACTATCTTTTCAAAACACAATAAACATTCTTATGACTTTTAAATGCGAACAACCGGTTTTGTTGGAAATTAAAATAAAATAAAATAAATAGATTAATAAAAAACATAGTGTTATGTTTCATAGTTAGAATGCTTATAGTTTGTAGTAAAATCAGATATTTAAGCTAAAACATTTTTTCTTTCAAACACTCTCATGCACCACACAGACACTCCTCACAAACTGCCAACAAGGTCCTTAAGTTTTGTTTTAACATTTAGCTGTAGCTGAGACCCTGATGGAATTATTTTACGCACAGTTTTGGGGAGGTTATAGATTACAAATTACCCTATTTAAAATATAAAAGGTAGTGTAACTATTTCAATTTCTTTAAAAAAGTAATATAACTGATTACATTTGATTACATGTTTTAAAGACTTTTCTAAATATGTAATGTTTTCAACCGTTAATCTTTTGAAACATGTAAACCGGCCAGGTTAACTTTAGAGTACTCAGCAGCTAATGACTGTCAGACTTTCAAAATCCTTCATCACTTAAATTAGGTTGTGATAATTTCTTTTTAAAGCACAACCCACCACAAAATCAGATTTGCTCGGAGATTGTTCTGAGATTAAATACATATTTAAAAAACACAACAAGATAGTTTAATACCTATGATACTGTTTTGAAATCAAGTTTTTGCATAGCTATGACAGGGAAAGCACCCGGCATCTAACAACGGGTTGGTAAAACAGTTCGACTTAATAAATAAATGTACATCACCCAAGTAGAAAATAAGCGTATGTCCTTAACTCCTGAAACATCTGTGTCTCATATTTTAGAGCAGTCAATGCAGTTTATGAAATACATCAATTAAATCTGCACGTGTGTGAAAAATATTCAGATGTAACCCTTCTGTAATCGTTAACATTTTCATAATTAACTGCGATTTAATTATATATTTTTTTCTCAGTAACTGTAACTGATTACAATACATTTATTTTGTAATCAAATTACATAATTTAGCTATATGTAACTAGTTGCTCCCTAACACTGTTTATGCATAATTACAATAATAGATGGTGAAAGAGTTCATTAACCTCTTTAACGTTAAAAATGAGGACAATATCACTTAAACACTAGTTTGGCAAACATCAGGGTTTTCTCATAAAACAAGCCAGACCAAAGAAAATTATTTGGTTTCAGGAACACACAAATCCTAACGCCAAATGCTTCACAAGATAACATAACAACGGTTGTTCTATTACAACATAGCCAACGCTTCAAGCCTGTTTTAGCACATGTATATCGTATTATTCTTGAATATAATCATCTAGTCTAAATATGTTTTAACAATTATTTTTGTTTTTGTTTTTACAAAGGGGGTTTTCAATTGAACAAGTTTAACTAATACCTCATTCAAGCGCTGTAGACCTTCAGGTCAGGGAACTACAATACCCAGCATACACCCCAGACTTCAAACATGGCCGTCGTGGATCCATAACCCAAATTACTCATACCGTAAATGGCTGTGCTCTAAATCATTGGTCTTCTGATTAAACGCATGCTCAGATAACCTATATAAAAAGACGCACATTCCTCACTTTTTGTAGTGTATAATCTCCTTCCATGTTGTGATGTTACAAACCCATTTTTGTGAACCGTTTTAGTGATGCAAAGTCCGATTCACTTCTGCAAAATGAATCATTTGGACAGTTCGGTTCAATGAACCGATTCAATGAACCGAATCATAGGCTCCTTAAGTCAGCTCGCAGTTATGTCAGTACACATTTTTTCTTCTAACAACTCAGTGTCATTTTATATCAGTGAATCATTTAAATAAAGTTAACTGTGTGAACACATTGGTGGTCATTGTCTTTTGTTTTATGTTTTATGCACCGATCCTTTGATGTTTGTTTAGCTTAAATATCAGTTTTTAGTCGTTAACAAAAGTGTCAGGTATTAAGTTTATTTGTATTTTTAACTAATCACGATAGAGTTACAGGTTTCGGGTATTTGGGTGCGTGCAAGCGGTGAAAACTTAAATGTGACAGTAAATGTGACAGACGAGTGTGTTAGCTACTCAAACAGTCCACCGTGTCATCTTTTAATAAAATATACCATTGAAAGACACTAAGACACATTATGTAGGCTAAGTGTTCATTAAGATGCTGAAATGAAAATAAAGCGTACAAATATTCATAATTACAATAAGTAGCCTACATTATACCCTATAACAACACAATAGACCTGCTAAGTACAACTAAATTGCTAGAGTTGTGAGATATAAACCGCAATGTTTTTCATAGAGTTACACTTTGAAACCAGAACGGTATGTTTCCATAACTTTGTTAGCTCTTTATGTTTGAATTTGTTTACCACAATTTCACCATTTTTATCTTATTTTACAACCTAATTGTAATCGTTTGGTCTTACGCTTAGGGCCTTATACATTTTGTTTCCTAGTTTTTGCTGACACGTCAGCGGGGCATCTTTGTTCATACAAACCAATAAACGACTACTTAACAATAAAAATAATAAATGTAAATAAAATATACAAAATAAAAACTAAATTAAAGAATTTTTCGTTTATCCAAATTCATATCAGATATAAGCTACAAGATCGTTTCTTATTAATTATTATTAAATTGTTAACAAACAAACAAAAAAGTTTCTGAACTCAGAGAACAACGAATAACGAGTGAAGCTGATCAATCTTTTATTTCAACACTATATTGTTGAATATACATACATACATCGAAGTTGCGAAGAAAATGATAAAATTTGCCATTAAAAACAAACAGTACTTATGCCATTACAGACAATCTAGCCAGAATAGAAAGTCTCTGCAGATTAACATGTTTTGCTCCAATATAAAATCAATCAACGACGCAACAATTTCACAGGTCATAGAATCATAATTTTTGGAAGCCAACAGCACACATTGATCTGTTACAGATGTACACAGATAGAGAATGTCATTAATGTCCATCTCATCTTCACATTCAGACATCACTTCCAGAATTTTTCGTGTAGTGACATGCACAGGGTCCTCCCCCGTTACAAACATGCTCGTCAAATCAGGCCATGTATATTTCAGGCTTCTTACAAGTTTCATTTGGTTACAGAGATTTTTTTCCTGTTTGCTATCGCCCGTATAATCGTGATTTGGGTCGCATGCCGCAGTGATGATCTTATGCATCAGCCCGATCATTTGTCCTCTGTAGTGTAGTTTAAAAACAGGGTCGATAATGTCTTTTTTAAAACAGGTTTTTCCCGCGGCGCACTCCATTTACCCTCCATGGTGCGTTTGTGCAGCGTCAGACGAATTTTTCAGAATTCGATTCTTTCCCAGACATAAACTTTGCCCCCTTATCAGTATAGAATGTTGTCACCGTTACCTAGAATGCGGATTTACTGTTTTAATCCACGACGGTCCAGTGGAATTTCGGATTCGATCTCCGGTTTATTGATTTATTGTATTGTTTATTGTTCGCAGCTCAGCAACTGTAGCGCTTATCAGCCGGTCGTTGTTGGTTTTAGCTATGGGACCTACCCTCACCCCTTGTATGGTGTAAAGGGTCGGGGGTTGTCATCAGGAAGTCATAAACATTGGTCACGCCTAAGATAAGTTTCACTCAAGTCAGTCGTGATATTTTGGTTTATGATTTAAATTTTTGGATAATAATTAATAAGAAACGATCTTGTATCTTATATCTGATATAAACTAGGATAATATAAAGATGTTAAGTAAACGTCTCGAATGAAGACGAGGTTTAAAGCATTTTAATAACCAAATTCACAGAAATATTGACTTGTATGAACAAAGAGGCCCCGCTGACGTGACAGCAAAAACTAGGAAACAAAATGTATAAGGCCCTAAGCGTAAGACCAAACAATTACAATTAGTTGGTAAAATAAGATAAGAATGGTGAAATTGTGGTAAACAAATTCAAACAGAAAGAGCTAACAAAGTTATGGAAACATACCGTTCTGGTTTCAAAGTGTAACGCTATGAAAAACATTGCGGTTTATATCTCACAACTCTAGCAATTTAGTTGTACTTCGCAGGTCTATTGTGTTTGTTATAGGGTATATTGTAGGCTACTTATTGTACTTATGAATATTTGTACGCTTATTTTTCATTTCAGCCTCTTAATGAACACTTAGCCTACATAATTTGTCTTAGTGTCTTTCAATGGTATATTTTATTAAAAGATGACACGGTGGACTGTTTGAGTAGCTAACACACTCGTCTGTCACATTTACTGTCACATTTAAGTTTTCACCGCTTGCACGCACCCAAATACCCGAAACCTGTAACTCTATCGTAATTAGTTAAAAATACAAATAAACTTAATACCTGACACTTTTGTAACCGACTAAAAACTGATATTTAAGCTAAACAAACAACAAAGCATCGGAGCATAAAACTGCGACCACAAACATCAACTTAAATGAACAAAAGACAATGACCACCAATATGTGTTCACACAGTTAACTTTATTTAAATAATTCACTGATATAAAATGACACTGAGTTGTTAGAAGAAAAAATGTGTACTGACATAACTGCGAGCTGACTTAAGGAGCCTATGATTCAGTTCATTGAATCGGTTCATTGAACCGAACTGTCCAAATGATTCATTTTGCAGAAGTGAATCGGACTTTGCATCACTAAAACGGTTCACAAAAATGGGTTTGTAACATCACAACATGGAAGGAGAGTATACACTACAAAAAGTGAGGAATGTGCGTCTTTTTATATAGGTTATCTGAGCATGCGTTTAATCAGAAGACCAATGATTTAGAGCACAGCCATTTACGGTATGAGTAATTTGGGTTATGGATCCACGACGGCCATGTTTGAAGTCTGGGGTGTATGCTGGGTATTGTAGTTCCCTGACCTGAAGGTCTACAGCGCTTGAATGAGGTATTAGTTAAACGTGTTCAATTGAACCCCCCTTTGTAAAACAAAAACAAAATAATTGTTAAAACATATTTAGACTAGATGATTATATTCAAGAATAATACGATATACATGTGCCAAAAACAGGCTTGAAGCGTTGGCTATGTTGTAATAGAACAACCGTTGTTATGTTATCTTGTGAAGCATTTGGCGTTAGGATTTGTGTGTTCCTGAAACCAAATAATCTTCTTTGGTCTGGCTTGTTTTATGAGAAAACCCTTGTTTGCCAAACTAGTGTTAAGTGATATTGTCCTCATTTTTAACGTTAAAGAGGTTAATGAACTCTTTCACCATCTATTATTGTAATAATGCATAAACAGTGTTAGGGAGCAACTAGTTACATATAGCTAAATTATGTATATGATTACAAAATAAATGTATTGTAATCAGTTACAGTTACTGAGAAAAAAATATATAATTAAATTGCAGTTAATTATGAAAATGTTAACGATTACAGAAGGGTTACATCTGAATATTTTTCACACACGTGCAGATTTAATTGATGTATTTCATAAACTGCATTGACTGCTCTAAAATATGAGACACAGATGTTTCAGGAGTTAAGGACACACGCTTATTTTCTACTTGGGTGTTGTATATTTATTTATTAAGTTGAACTGTTTTACCAACCCGTTGTTAGATGCCAAGTGCTTTCCCTGTCATAGCTATGCAAAAATTTGATTTCAAAACAGTATCATAGCTATTAAACTATCTTGTTGTGTTTTTAAATATGTATTTAATCTCAGAACAATCTCCGAGCAAATCTGATTTTGTGGTGGTTGTGCTTTAAAAAGAAATTATCACAACCTAATTTAAGTGATGAAGGATTTTGAAAGTCTGACAGTCATTAGCTGTTGAGTACTCTAAAGTTAACCTGGCTGGTTTACATGTTTCCAAAAGATTAACGGTTGAAAACATTACATATTTAGAAAAGTCTTAAAACATGTAATCAAATGGAATCAGTTACATTACTTTTTTAAAGAAAATTTGAAATAGTTACACTACCTTTTAGATTTTAAATAGGGTAATTTGTAATCTATAACCTTCCCAAAACTGTGCGTAAAATAATTCCATCAGGGTCTCAGCTACAGCTAAATGTTAAAACAAAACTTAAGGACCTTGTTGGCAGTCTGTGAGGAGTGTCTGTGTGGTGCATGAGAGTGTTTGAAAGAAAAATGTTTTAGCTTAAATATCTGATTTTACTACAAACTATAGGCATTCTAACTATGAAACATAACACTATGTTTTTTATTAATCTATTTATTTAATTTTATTTTAATTTCCAACAAAACCGATTGTTCGCATTTAAAAGTCATAAGAATGTTTATTGTGTTTTGAAAAGATAGTAAGATATGATATATCAATTAAGTCTTTTTTTATATAATATTTGATTAACATCAACCACAATGCATTTATGAGGTTATGTGTTTCTTCTACTTCATGTGCTCATCGGTCACTGTATACATATTCAAGAAAAATGCATAAACTCAATTGTTTTAAACAATCTAATGCATTTAGTCTGTCATTAAAAACATCTTAAAGAGAAAAGTCTTTTCACGCATCTATTTTCACTTGTCTCAGGACTCTTACTAAAAACACCTGTGCGGACATGAATCCTACATGAAAACTATTTTAAACTTTTAAAACTATTTTAAACAGCATGGTTAACAATGCCAATTGTAAAGTGAGAAAGAAAGTCTAATCTGTTGTAAAAGTTCTGTGAGACATTTGTAGCAATTTGTAGAAGAAGCACTTTTGGTTTCAAAGAAAACTTTATGACAACACATTTTCAATCTATTATAGGTCTTTTTGTGTTTGTGACCTAGTTTGTTTGTTTGTATATTTATGTACTTGTTTGAGTCTGGGGTATATTTGTGTTTGTTTGCTTGCATGTTCATGTTTTCTGTATGTTTGCATTTGTTTGTGTTTGTGGTTTACGTTTGTATGCTTGTTTTGTACAGTATGTTTGTGTTTTTGTGTATGTGTTTGTGTAAGTGTTTGTTTGTACAGTATGTTTGTGTTTTTGTGTATGTGTTTTGTGTAAGTGCTTGTTTTTTGCGTGTATGTTTGTGTTTGTGACCTAGTTTGTTTTTGTATGTTTGTGTACTTGTTTGAGTTTGGGGGTGTATATTTGTGTTTGTTTGTAATTTTAGTTTGTATCTTTGTATGTTTGCATTTGTTTGTGTTTGTGGTTTACGTTTGTATGTTTTGTATGTTTGTTTGTGTACTTGTTTGAGTTTGGAGTGTATATTTGTGTTTGTTTGTAAGTTTTAGTTTGTATGTTTGTTTGTACAGTATGTCTGCAATTGTATGTTTGTGTTTGCTGTTTACGTTTGTATGCTTGTTTGTAATTTTTAGTTTGTATGTTTACATTTGTATGCTTGTGTTTTGTGGTTTATGTTTGTATGTGTGTTTATACAGTATGTTTATGTTTGTGTTTGTGACCTAGTTTGTTTGTTTGTATATTTGTGTACTTGTTTGAGTTTGGGTGTATATTTGTGTTTGATTGTAAGTTTTAGTCGGTATGGTTGTGTATGTTTTTGTGCATGTTCATGTTTTCTGTATGTTTACGTTCGTTTGTGTGTGTGTGTGTGTGTGTGTGTGTGTGTGTGTGTGTGTGTGTGTATTTGTGATTGTATGCTTGTGTTTGTGTACTTGTTTCTCAGTACGATTATGTTGAGGTTGAAAGATCTACGGGTTAATAAAAATTATAAATGTAACTTATAAATGTAGCTAAAATAAACTAAATAAACAACATTTTCCTATATACCATAGTCTGTCTTGTTAAAACAATCATAGATCTCACATCCTTATGACCAGTAAATGAACTTTCAGCTAACCTCACGCTCACAGGTCTACCTCATAAAGTTTCAATTGTCACCCTTTGATCACTGAACACAAAATGTCGAGCTTTAGCTGACCCTCAGCACCACCATTTACAGTGCCAGACCCCCTCAAAACTAATTAGTTTACAATTGAGTTACAAACCCCCGAAAACCTTTAGAGGTTTTCACAATCTTTTTAAAAATACCTTTCGCTGATATGGCCACGCCAGTAATCACACAGTCCCCAGACACCAGACGCTATTCGATGCACTACTTGAGATGAAATATTTAGCCTTTCGTGTAATGTTGTAAAAGTTTAGACATTCTACGTCTATTTCAACTGATAACAAGTCTTATGGCAAGAAAACGCCATCTTGATTTTACCACATTCATTCCTGTTTAATATTTGTATGCGTATACAGGTTTTAACTGAAATAGCAATGTGTAATGTTGTAAAAGTTTAGACATTCTACATCTATTTCAACTGATAACAAGTCTTATGGCAAGAAAATCAAAGACTTTCCCAAAACATTTCATTCCAGTTAGCTTTTTGTATGCCTATACGCATATTTTAACTGATATAGCAATGCCTGAAGTTAATATTGACAAAATAAAAGACATATTAAAGGATTTAGGCTAATAAAGTAAGTGTGAGTGGCTTATTAAAATAAAAAACAACATTTTTTTCCAACAAGGACTTTTGTTTAGACGAAAAAAAATAAAAATCGTATAGGTTTACCTTATTTTAAAAGTAAAAACATCGGTCTAATGTTAAAAACAGGTATAATGTTTTCATCAATTATGAACTGATGTCGATTTATTAAAAACGTTACTTTGTTTAATTCTTTAACATACATTTAAATCTATCTTTGTGGCCTGCGTTATTAGGGAGGTGTTAGGGGGACTGTTAGTGGGTGTTTTTTATTTATTTATTTTTTTTTCAATGCTTTGAACATTAACACAGAAAGACATACATTACTGGTAGATTTACAAATACTGACTGAGATTACATTCAATTTTCGTTCACACACTGTACATCATAAAACAAAGAAAAAATAAAATAAATATAAAGAAAAAGTAGGGGAGTAACAGATTTTCACATTAAGAAATCACAGCCCTCAAATGAAGTATAAAAAAATCTTGCTTTGGGACTTTTCATTCCTTTTAACGACTCCAAATACATTACGAATTCCTCTTTAAACAACACTAATCATGGGGGAGTTTTGAAAAACTTACATTTCTGAATGTAAAATTTAATTCCAGAAGTTAATATTAACAAAATAAAAGACATATTAAAGGATTTAGTCTAGATTTAGACTAGATTTAGACTCTTTTAACTGATATAGCAATGCCGGAAGTTAATATTGACAAAATAAAAGACATATTAAAGGATTTAGGTTAATAAAGTAAGTGTGAGTGGCTTATTAAAATAAAAACAAACAACACTTTTTTTTTTTTTTCGACAAGAACTTTTGTTTAGACAAAAAAAAAATTCGTATAGACTAACCTCATTTTAAAGTAAAAAACATTGGTTTAATGTTTAAACAGGTAGAACGTTTTCACCAATTAAGAAATGGTGTATATTTATTAAAAACGTTACTTTGTTTAATGTATTTTAACATACATTTAAATCCATTTCGTGCTGGTCTCTTCTCTATCGTTAGAGGGGCAGGACTGTAGGCGTGGCTTGATCGAAGCTCGACTGAGTTCCTTCTGAGTTTGACAGCGGCGCGTGAGGTTGATTCGATGGATAAGCTCTGCTGTGTGGTGTTATCTCTTTTGTTTAACTTTTTTCTGCCGGCGTGACAAAACGCTAACTCTTCCTGATTTGTAACATTGAAAAACTACTGTTTGCTTTACGTTCGCTTCTTTTTGTTTTAGTTTGAGGTAAGATACAAATGCTATAAAACTCTGTAACCTAGTTTTCTTTTCTTTTCTAACTGGTAACAAACTCTAACAACTTTTTAAATTATAATGTTACAAGCTTTGACTCTTGTTTAGCGCACGTATCTGGTGCTTTTTGTTTGTTTGTTTGTTTGTTTTAGATAAATAACCAGTAACCTAGTTTTCTTTTCTAACTGGTAACAAACTCTAAATAGTTTTTAAATTGTAATGTTACAATCCTTGACTCTCACGTGTTTTGTTTATTTTAGATAGATAGATAGATAAATAGTAACCTAGTTTTCTTTTTATTTAATTTGTAACAACTTTAACACCTTTTTAAATTGTTTAAACAACTCTTAAATACCTTGTACCTTTTTTACTCTTTTCCGAGTACAAAATACGATCATTATACTGTTTCTATTTCGTCTATGTTTTAACCTTTTTCTTGAAACGCATTGTGTATGTAAAACCTTAATAAAAACTTCCCTTGTACCATTTTCACGTTTTCACATTTTAAAGTTTAAAGCACATAGTTTTGAACAGTTTTCAATGGCCACCCCCCACACAAAAACACTTTTCCCTCCCCGCCAAATACAATTTAGGTTCATAAAAAGGTCACACACTGGGGCTGTACAGGGAGGGGTGACGTAGATTAGAGTAATTAACTTAATAATTAAAAACAATTGTTTTTTATTTTTTATTTTTTAAGACTAAAAGTAAATAAAAATCGTATAGGCCTACATCATTTAAAAAGTCCAAATTGACCTTATGTTTAAACGGATATAAAGTTTTCACTAATTAAGGACTGATGTCTATTTATTAAAAACTACTTAGTTTAATTATTTTAACATTTAAATCTATTTGATGTTGGTATCACGCCTACAGCGGGGGCAGTCTCTAGCGCTGGAGGCGTGTTTTTTTTCCGGAGCATTCCCCGAGCCTCATTCTAGTAATAGTCTTAATTTTTTTAATCAACAGTTATTGGTAAAGTACAACATAGATTTGATTTGAAATCTTTTTTTCTTTCGTCTAACTCTCTGTCACTAAGTCTCGCTTTTTAAAATGGTGGTTAGTGGTAAAGTACAACATGCATTTGACAAGTAGGATCTTGTCTTATGGATTTTATTTTAGATCCGCGTAATGCCTACAATCTTTTTTTTGTTTTAACTTTTTATAACATTGTGACAAAACGCCAAGTTTTCTGGTTTGTATCGCCGCTTTACATTCGTTTCTTTTTTAGTTTGAGGTAAGGTATAAGTGATAAATGCTTTCTTTTCTAGCTGGTAACAAAACACCTTTTTAAATTGTAATGCTACAAGCTCTCACATCTTTTTCGCGTGTTGCTTAACGAAAACATATCTGTTCGTTTTTGACTTGTTTAGTTGTTTTAGATAAATAACCAGTAACCTAGTTTTCTTTAATTTGTTACAACTTTAACAACGTTTTACACTTTTCCAACTACGAAAACGATCATTACATCGTTTCCATTTCGTATGTGTTTATAACCTTTTTTGAAAATGCACTGTGCACTTAAAACCTTAATAAAAACTTCCCTTATACCATTTTCATGATTTCATCCCTTTTCAGAGTTTAAAAAAAAAAAAGCACATAGTCTCCCAACACATTTTCCCCTCCCTCACCGAAATTCCTTCTTAGGTTCATAAGTTCATATCTAGGTCACCGGGGTGTACAGGGAGGGGTGGGGGGGTCCAAACAGGTGTACAAAACAGATGTCTTTTATGGCCCTCATCAATCAAATTTTTGACCACAACCCGCCCTGGATCCTCTCTAACATGTCCCGCCATGGTTGAAAAATATATCCAAAATGAAAATTGAACCGACGTCTTTGATGTCTTCTGGTCGTGAATTACATGTCTTTTCTGCAAGTCCCTGGACGTCTAAATGTGTCATCTTCTGGATGTCTATTTTGTGTTAATTTAATGTATTAATTTAAGTATATAGCCTAAGTCTGCATATAAAATTATCACACATCCATTCTGTAACGTCGTTAAAGGCAATCACTTCCCAGCAAACATTTGGATGTTTAATGACTGTTGAAAAGACGTCCCTCCGTCATGGTTGAAAAATCCCAGATAGCAAAATACACTCGTGCCATTTTCGCTTAGATTCTCGCCTGCCGAGACTTACCATTCGGCCCGACTTCGTCTGCCGCACTCGGACCGGATGCCTGGACTCACTTCGGAATCTGCCCGACACTAAATTGTATATCGCCTGGACGTGGCCCAGATTCATTTTTAATATCTACTTTACTGTTAACTAATCTTTCATTTAAAATTGATACATAGCCAAATAGTTACTTTCATTGTTATTATAAATATATAAACATCGAATTGTGATGATTGCATTTTAAAAGTAAAGAACTCACTTAAGTTGGCATAAGAAAAAATTTAATTACACAACAATTTATTTACAAAACTATGCAATTACAGCATTAAAAAAAAAAGTTATACAGAAAGTATATATATAAAACATAACATTTAGCAAAATTACCCTAGTTTAAATTTGGAAACTAAAATTTAACATGTATAAACAAACACTGAGGTGACACTTTATAATAAGATTTCATTTGTTAACATTAGTTACCTACCCAACATGAACTAACATGCCAAATACTTAATATTAACCTTAGTTAAATATAGTTAATATATTAACCTAGTTAATTTCAACATTAACTTTTCAACATTTTTAAGATCAAAAGTTGTGCCTGTTGACATTATTTAATGGATCAGAGCTAACATGAACCAACAAAGAACAGTTGTTGTTTTTTAACAGTAATGCATATTGTAACAAATGTATTGCTCATTGTTATTAAATGTTAATTTCAACATTTACTAATGTTAACTAATGATACCTTAATTGTAAAGAGACACAAAAACTTAGTGTTTTGAACAACACATTAGTAAATGGCAAAGTTTTAAAATTAAACACATTCTGTACTTTTATTTATTTATCTAGTCTTGTACAACCATTACCATGGATAATTTTGAGTGAAAGAATGGCTACATTTACATGCACCCAAATAATCCGTCTGAAATTGGATTGACGGCTCAATCTGATTGAAAAACGTTCATGTAAACACATTAATCGATCCGATTGAGCTCGATCCGAATGAAATTTTGATCGGATTGAAGGGGGTGGTTTATTCCTCTTCTAATACGATTGAGCATGCATGTAAACACTCGATCGGATTGAACCACGAAACTGTAAGAACTGCGCATGTGCAATGAGCCAGAAATAACATAATGACGTATGACGCACGAAATGAGCAGCTCTTCCTTTTGAATAAAGTGTTGTATGAATGCATGTCCTGTCATTATAAAACTCTCCTTTCACTCGGCAACTGTGAAGTGGAGCAGGACAACCTTGTTATGGATCCTCATCACCAGGCAACCTGTTTTGGGTGCAGGGAGGGGCTATTTTTTATTTTTTTGCGTGATAAATATGAGCAGCACAGCACAGCGGTTTATATGTATATTTATCCATAAATGGGTAAATAATCATTTCTGCACCTGTAAAGAGAAAATAATATACAAGTATCTATTAGTAAAGGTCTAACATAATGCATCAATGTGAACTACATTAAATTTATGTTGTAGCAATGTACCTGTTGTTTGACAGACTATTTACAGCACTGACTGCAATGATAGCACAATAAGTGACTATGCCCAGCATGATTAATATTTAGTGTGTAGCATGCCAGTTAAAAAAAGTTCACCCAAAAATGGAAATCATTTAGTCCCCTTCATACTGTCCATACCTGACAAACTTTTGATTACCAGCATTCTTCCAAGTATCTTCCTTTGAGTTCTGCACAAAAACAATGCTAGAAAAATACACATTCAGTAGATCCAAAGCTTGCTGTTGATCAGGTCTCTTCAGTTATTATTCCCTTCAGTTACTGCAGAAGATAACGGTGAAATGGTCAATGCAGACATTTTACCTGAACTTACTTTCTTGTGTTGTAGTCACGTTTTGGCAGAGATGAGCAGTACAGTCTGCTTACATTTAGCATCTGTAAAAGAAGAACAGATATTGCCGATGATCTCAGACATACTGATGCATATATGACTGCAGTACATTCTCATCATAAAAATAACTGAAAGCTTAGTAGCTTATGTATTTAGTTTAGGTTATTTGAAAACAACGACCATATACATAATAAAACAAATCTTCACTCGTACATACTTTAAGAAATATGGAGCAAAAACAACGTTTGCTTATTGCAACTGCATTTACAAAAATAAGAATGTGGAAGCTAAAAATACAAGCAACCCTTTCTCTTTGTAAATGCTTGGGCGTTATCATCCTCCTCTTCCTCATCTGTTTGTTGGCGGACTGTAGTGTTGCTCAAGGATGCTTACCAGAAGTGTTTTATCGAAATGAGTCCGTACATCCATATCTCTTGGTAAATAATACATTGTTTTGTTTGCATCCAAAACTGCACAAACATGGAGGACAGCACTCATGAGCACAGGTACGAGACTCCACCCACGATGCGCGAGTGAAGGTAAATCAGGCGAGTTCAAAATACAGGGGGACAAATCAAGATGGCGGATTGAGCGGTTTAGTCTCACCCAGGCTCCGAAGAAAAATTAGTTTTTCAAGTCCAAACTTTACTTAAATGAAAAATCAACCAAACCATATTGTAACAGAAGTGACTTATTTGAACTAGACAAACTTTTGAACTTTTTGAGGAATTAATTACACCGAAATTACTAACTAACGGAAAGATGGAAAAACATGGTGAAGCTAACATTGTCGACCATGCCTATGGCACCACTGCGCTGAGTGATATGAGTGAAACGAGTGAAAACGAAATCCAAGAAATGGAGCAATCTTGTGCTAATCACGAGGACGATCAAACTCCTGTGAATAGTCCGCAACCCAAAAAGTTGAGGAAGAGAGGTGCGAAGGCAAGGGAGGAGAATGCAAATAGCTTTATGCTAGCGATTGAGTCTGTGATGAAAAGATTCGACGGTCTAGATGGGAAGCTTGAAAACATTGAAGCGAGGATGAATAATGTTCAAGAAGCTCTGAAAAAGTTTGATGCCCTAGAAGTCAAACTGCAGAACATCGATGAACGCACCAACTCTATTAAACGAGCCACGGATGAAAATAAAGAAAACATCGAGAAGCTACAAAGACAAGTTGAGTTACTGGCGGCAGAAAACAAATCCCTGAAGGAAAAGGTTTTGGAAGCTGCGAGATACAATAGGAGATGGAACCTCAGGCTCTTGGGGTTACCTGAGAAGGAAGATGAGAAAACCAGAGATGAAGTCATAGGTATCCTTACAAGAGTGGTCCCCATGTCTGTTGACGAGCTCCACCGAAATGTTGACACCGTTCACCATTTGGGGATAAAAGGTGCAATGAACAACAACATGCCAAGACCCATCATTATACAGTTTGTTTCGCGAACGGTAAAGGAAGAAGTGTGGAAGTTGTCGAGGGAGGCCAGAGTGTGCAAAGAGAAGAAGATCATCTTTAAAAAGGATTTCTCCAAAGAGGATCAGGAGGCGAGGGAGAAGCTGTGGCCACGGGTGGATGAAGCCAGGCGCCGCGGAAAGAAGGCTTTTTTGAAGGAAGGATACGCGATCATCGATGGGAAAAAGGTTTATCCTTGATGCATATGTGATACGTCCCATAACTTTGATTGAAAAACTAATCACATGTTTTCAAAGTTGTTGTTCTTCTGTTATAATGGGCTGTTGAATAGACTGGGAAAAAAGACTAAATTGACTAATTGATATGACTAAATAGCCCAAGTTTTTTTGACTGAAACATTTGGAGGTTTGGTTGAGCCCTAATATACTTTGGACAGAATTGCTCATTCCTGCTCTTTTGTTAATTCAAGAGAATTTTCATTAGGCACTAACTTTATTTGTTTTTTAGTGTTCAATGTCGGTTTTGTTTACTTCTTTAAATGTTAGAGGTCTAAAAAATCTTACAAAGCGCAAGGCTCTTTTTTATGTTGTAAAGAACTTAAGCCAAATTTGATTTTTTTACAGGAAACACATTCAAGTACAGCAGATGAAAAAGTTTGGAAACAGCAGTGGGGGGATAATGTTTTATATTCTCATGGTACCAATTATTCGGCAGGTGTAATGATACTTTGTAACAGGTTTACAGGAAAACTAATTAGTCACGTAGGAGATAAAGATGGCCACTGGCTGATTGCAGCTATTGAAATATGTGACCAAAAAATTATTGTGCTTTCAATTTACGGATATAACAAGAAGGTGAACAATAGAAGTATGTTAGAGAAACTGGGTAGGCTAGTGAATGAGTGGAAAGCTGTTCATATGACAGATAAAGTTGTTATGGGAGGTGATTTTAACATTGCTCCAAATTCTTGGTTGGATAGGCTACCTCCTAGAGGCCAACAACCTGAAAACAATGAAGTACTACACAATTTTTGTATTGAAACTAATACTTTTGACTATTGGAGATTGAATAACCCTACGAATTTGGAATATACATGGATTAGTGCTTCAAACGGGAACCAACGGTCAAGGTTAGATTACTGGCTAATCTCACATTCAATAAGTAATAATGTTCAGAAATGTGAGATTACTGCATCTCCGCTCACCGACCACTGTTTAATAAACTTATCCTCGTTAGTAACCAAACAACCACGCTCTTCTGGTAATATATGGAAACTAAATAATAGACTTTTATCAAATGATTTTCTGTCTAAAAGTAAAAGGAATGTATATGTCAAATAAAGGGAAGTGGGAATGGTTTAAATTTGAAACAAAGAGGTTGGCAATTGAAATGGGGAAAAGCATGTCAAAAACAATTAAACTAAAACAGAAAGAAATACTGAAAAGGATTAACATACTCTGTGGTAAAACTGTTTCAGAGGAAGAACTAACTGAGTTGAACTCCCTCCAAAAAAAGTTTGATGAAACTTATTTAGAAACAGCAAGTGGAGCCTTTGTACGATCCAGGGCTAGATGGATCGAAGAAGGTGAGAAGAACACAACATATTTCTATGGCTTAGAAAAATCTAATCTAATCTAAAAAAAGAATTTGCAAATTAAAAAAAAAAAAATGACATAGTCATAGAAGACCCTAGCCAAATAAATGAGGAAGTTCAACTCTTTTACTCTGACTTGTATAGCTCAAATTTCCACAAAGAGAACTGTGAATCCTTTTTTACTCAGATTAAGAGTAATATTAAAAGGATTGGGGAGAATGACAAAATAAGGTTAGAAGACAAAATAAATTAGCAAGAAATAGAAAATGCCCTGAAAAAAATGAAAAATAGGAAGTCACCTGGAATTGATGGCTTGACCTCGGAATTTTTTACGTTTTTTTGGGAAGATATCAAAGAATTGCTATTGAATGTATTTATAGAATGTATACAAGAAGGATGTCTTACTCCAACAATGAAAACTGGTATAATAACTCTACTCCCCAAAACAAAAAAAGATATAACAAATTTAGACAATTGGAGACCTATTACGTTGCTCTGCAACGATTATAAGTTATTAGCGTTAATATATGCAGAGAGATTGAAAATAGTAATTGATAAAATAGTAGATGAAACTCAGTCTGCGTTTATAAAAGGCAGAAGTATACATAATAATGTGAGATTAATATTGGACATGCTGGACTATCAGTCTATTTTGGAATCGGAAAGCCTGATTTTATTTATAGACTATTTCAAAGCTTTCGATTCTATAGAACACGATTTTTTATTTTCTACGTTAGAAAATTTTGGATTCGGAAAACATTTTTGTTCACTGATCAAAATGTTCTATACTGATATCTACAGTTATGTCTCCTTAAACCCAGGACTAACACCTAGAATAAATATAACTTGCGGAATAAGACAAGGATGTCCAATTAGTCCCAAGTTGTTCATTTTATGTACACAGCTACTAGCATATCTGATATTAAATCATCCAAATTTTCAGGGTATACATTTTTTTGATTACGAATTTCGACTCAGTCAGTTTGCAGACGACACTGTCTTCTTCCTTAGGGATAAATCTATGGTTAGCAATGCATTGCAAATAATTTAAATTTTTTCCAAAGCTTCAGGTCTTCGTTTAAATATGAAAAAGTGTATACTACTTGCGTTATATGACTGTATAGATACAGAATTAATGTCAATCCCTGTTAAAAAAGAAGTTAAATATCTTGGAGTTAAGATGGTTAAAGATGAAAAACAAAGAGAGGAAATTAATATGAAAGAAAAAATTGATCAAATACAAGTATCCTTAAACCACTGGCTTAGTAGAGATCTTTCCATTTTTGGGCATAACTTATTGTCCAAGGCTGAGGGTATATCCAAACTGATTTATCCATGTCAATCTCTTTACATTGAGGAAAATTAACTCTATTATATATAAATTTATCTGGAGAAATAAGACCTACTATGTTAAAAAATCTCAGTTGGTTAAGGAGTATAATGGGGGGGGTATCAAAACAGTGGATTTTGAGGCAATGTTAGGAACATTTAAAATAAAGTGGTTGAAAGAGTTTCTATTGAAGCCGGATTCAATATGGTTTCACATTCCAAAAAGTATTTTCAAGAGGTTCGGTGGGTTAAACTTTCTTTTGAAATGTGATTTTGAAATTTCTAAAATACCTTTTAAATTATCTGAGTTTCATAAACAAGTTTTGCATCATTGGAAGATGGTATTTACCCATAACTTTACCCCTCACTGTGCCACCTTGTGGATTAATAGAGTAATTGTATCAAACAAAAAGTCTTTGTTCAACCAGCTTTGGTTTGACCAAGGCATTATCTTCGTTCATGACATTCTAGATGTAAACGGTGAAATCTTACAGTTAAAAGATTTTAAAAACAAATTTTATAATATTCAATGTTCTCTTAAAGAGTATAAGAAAATCTGTAAATCTATCCCAGTGAATTTGATACAGCTGATAAAAAACACAATTAGTTTTTCTAATGTCCAAATTAAACTTCCAAACTTAACGATAGGAGAATTAAACATTACGGACAAAAAATGTGACAACAAATATTTAAATAAAGCTTTCAAAGGATATATATATCATGATTATAATAGGAAGATAAAACTTAAAATATTAGATAATCCAACAATTGCAGAAAAACATTGGAAATTTATAAGATGGCCAATTTCACCCAAAGTAAAAGAAATGCAATTTAAAATTCTTAATAACTACTATCCATCTGCGGAGACACTGAGGGGTAGATTTGGTTATGAAGTTGACCCTTGCGACTTTTGTCATGAAAACCCAGAACGAACAGAGCATTTATTCTTCCTTTGCTCAGTTAGCAGGAAGTTTTGGCAAGATGTCCAAAGATGGTTAGATAATAAAATTAGCGAACTTGAACAATTTACAATAGAAGATATTCTTATTTATAATTCTAAACTGACAAGGGATCTTTCACTTTTGATTAACATTATCATCATTATGGGTAAATACCACATTCTAACGAGTAAATGGAAAAAACAATTGCCAAATGTAAACTGTTTTAAAAATGAATTTCGTATGTTATTATCCTCCTTGAACCTTGTAAAAAATTCTAAACAATCTGTAGAAGCTATTTGTTATGCTGCTGAAATGTTTTTGATCCTGTAACACATTTTATTTTGTGAACAATGCCTTATTTTATTTATTTATTTTTTTTTAAAAAAAATTTTCATTGTAAAATCTGCATTTTGTTGATGCCTTGCCCGGTTTTCTTATGCTGTTGTCTCCACGAGAGTTTGTAATAAACTTAAAAAAAAAAAAAAAAAAAACATTATAAAAAAAAAAGAGTTCAAAATACATAAGCAAGCATATATAAAAATGACCTGCTGCGTTGCATAAATATAGATTTGCTGTTGTTATTAATATTAGAGAATGTTCTGTCCTATAAATCTCTTTTATTATAATTTTTTCCCTTTTTTTACATTTTATCGCAGATAATTTGTTTTTGACATTCACGACATTGAACATGTAGTTAACATTAGATACTGTAAAGGTCTCCCTATAGTGAAAAAAGTATACCAAGTATATTTGCAGCCATACTAATTGTCAGTTTACTTCAAGTGTGTTAATGATTAGCTTGTGTGCTATTTTGAAACAACTATTTTTGTACTTTAAAATACACTATAAAGTGTATTTTAGTTAATTAAATTATATTACATTTTTAGTAATTAAATTATACTACAGTATAACTTTAAGTGTATTTAGTGTACTTTTTGTGCTAAATTGGAACAACTTCAAGTATACTTAGTAAACTTTAAGTACAGTCGTGGCCAAAAGTTTTGAGAATTACATAAATATTGGAAATTGGAAAAGCTGCTGCTTAAGTTTTTATAATAGCAATTTGCATAAACTCCAGAATGTTATGAAGAGTGATCAGATGAATTGCATAGTCCTTCTTTGCCATGAAAATTAACTTAATCCCAAAAATAACCTTTCCACTGCATTTCATTGCTGTCATTAAAGGACCTGCTGAGATCATTTCATTAATCATCTTGTTAACTCAGGTGAGAATATTGACGAGCACAAGGCTGGAGATCATTATGTCAGGCTGATTGGGTTAGAATGGCAGACTTCACATGTTAAAAGGGAGGGTGATGCTTGAAATCATTGTTCTTCCATTGTTAACCATGGTGACCTGAAAAGAAATGCGTGCAGCCATCATTGCGTTGCATAAAAATGGCTTCACAGACAAGGATATTGTGGCTACTAAGATTGCACCTAAATCAACAATTTATAGGTTCATCAAGAACTTCAAGGAAAGAGGTTCAATTCTAGTAAAGAAGGCTTCAAGGCATCCAAGAAAGTCCAGCAAGCGCCAGGATCGTCTCCTAAAGAGGATTCAGCTGCGGGATCGGAGTGCCACCAATGCAGAGCTTGCTCAGGAATGGCAGCAGGCAGGTGTGAGCGCATCTGCACGCACAGTTAGGCGAAGACTTTTGGAAGATGGCCTGGTGTCAAGACAGGCAGCAAAGAAGCCACTTCTCTCCAAAAAAAACATCAGGGACAGATTGATCTTCTGCAGAAAGTATAGTGAATGGACTGCTGAGGACTGGGGCAAAATCATATTCTCCGATGAAGCCCCTTTCCGATTGTTTGGGGCATCTGGAAAAAAAGGCTTGTCAGGAGAAGAAAAGGTGAGCGCTACCATCAGTCCTGTGTCATGCCAACAGTAAAGCATCCCCTGACACCATTCATGTGTGGGGTTGCTTCTCATCCAATGGAGTGGGCTCACTCACAATTCTGCCCAAAAACACAGCCATGACTAAAGAATGGTACCAAAACACCCTCCAACAGCAACTTCTTCCAACAACAGTTTGGTGAAGAACAATTAAATTTTCCAGCACGATGGAGCACCGTGCCATAAGGCAAAAATTATAACAAAGTTGCTCGGGGACCAGAATGTTGAAATTTTGGGTCCATGGCCTGGAAACTCCCCAGATCTTAATCCCATTGAGAACTTGTGGTCAATCCTCAAGAGGCGGGTGGACAAACAAAAACACACTAATTCTTACAAACTCCAAGAAGTTATTATGAAAGAATGGGTTGCTATCAGTCAGGATTTGGCCCAGAAGTTGATTGACAGCATGCCCAGTCGAATTGCAGAGAGGTCCTGAAAAAGAAGGGCCAACACTGCAAATACTGACTCTTTGCATAAATGTCATGTAATTGTCGATAAAAGCCTTTGAAACTTATGAAGTGCTTTTAATTATATTTCAGGTACATCACAGAAACAACTGAAACAAAGATCTAAAAGCAGTTTAGCAGCAAACTTTTTGAAAACTAATATTTATGTAATTCTCAAAACTTTTGGCCACGACTGTATATACCTATTTACATGCTTGATTAGTGATATTAAAGTGTACTTATTTGTATTACGAGTACATTACAAATTAATTATGACTGTATTTTAAACACACAAGCAATATAAATGTATTATTTTTGAGTAAAAATGTGCTAATTTCTCCCAACTGCTGAATCCACTTTTTAAGGTCATTACAATAAATACATAACTTCAGTGACAGACAGAGACCAAACACAAACAAATAAAACATATTGAAACAAAACCAAAACCACACAAGAACTTCAAAACACAAAATAATTTGCGTTTTATATTTTGTTGTTGTTGTTGTTGTTTTTACAAACATAAAAAAAAAACATTTTTTAACAGGAGCAAGACATAAACTTCACTTTTTGCTAAATTTGCTTTTATTTCTTTATTTCGAACATGTAAAATAAATACAATAAAAAAACAATACAACACAATACAAAACAAAACAATTTTAAATTATACATGTCCAAAAATTGTTGAAATTCTATAAAGAATTGGCTGCTCGCACATCAACTTGTATGTGGAAACTAGGGTTGTGACGATACATAATTTAATAATAATTTAATACATTTAGCAGACGCTTTTATCTAAAGCGACTTACAGTGCATTCAGGCTCTAAATTTGTTTTACCAGTATGTGTGTTCTCTGTGAACTGAACCCATGCCATCTTGTCAGCATGTCACCACTCGTCTCTCCCGGATAATCGAAAATGAGCAAAGAGGCGGGAGCTGGTTGCTGAAACCACGCCCACCTAGCGCAACGGTAGTGACATCAGCGGCAATCCACCTGTCACTCAAGTGGCCACGCTCTTAATTATGCAGAACTTTAAGGCTTAATATAATTTAAAAGGATGAGTTATAAAAAAATGTACCCACCTCACAGTTGTCATGAAGGGCAAAATGAGCTATATAGACCAAAATAATTTTTTGAACCAGGCTGTAAACATGATTTTTCCTGCTGTAAAGTTGGGCATTTTAACATGGGGAGTCTATGGGATTGACATCTTTTGCAGCCAACCTCTAGCGGCCAGATGATGAATACAGCTTAAGTCACTTCCTTGTTGGCCTCAGGAGAGAGCGCGGGAGGTTGCCGCTTGGTATGAACATGCACGGTTATCATACTGCAAACATTTGCATATCTACGGTTAAAAAAAAGAATGAAAAAAAAAAAAAAAAAAAAAATCTCACACCCGCATATTCAACTTATTTTCGCTCGGCTGATTCACTCTGTATTCACTTGGCTGCTTACACGCACGTGCAGCTGAGAAAATAACAAAGACAGAGATTAAATCTCATCTCCATATCTCTATAAATATGATAAAGAAGCAGAAACAGATAGTTCAGCGCCCAGCGGCCAATAGGGCGTCTACCTATATGATGTCTATGAATGCAACGCTCAATATGGCCACTCAATAGCAGGAAGCCCTGCCTTCTGAATGAAGGAGCCAATTGCTAATCGGTAAAGTAAGCGAATCACTGCAGCTACCGTTAGACGCGTCCCGGTTGCTATAGAAAAAGTCAGAACCTGAAAAGCCTTAGGGCAGTGTATCACATAAATTCATTCCATTTGTAACAATCCGTACAACTACAAACAGTGACACTTCAAACTCAGTAAAACCACATCTCAAATGTGCAAAATCTGCCCCCAAAACCCTCCCAGTTTCAGTCTTACCCACCCTCACTGTCACCCTCTAATTTTACAAGAGCCACAACTTTATTAAATACATCAGTTTAAATAAACCCATAAAACCACTTAACTCACCCCACGGCGACACTGCCCTCCCGATGGGGGGGCTGGAGGTTGAAGGAATTTATTGCAGTCCGTGGAACATTGCTTGTTGCACACCGATCCTTAAAGGCAAATGCGAGCCACGTGTCATCAGTTCAAAGCTCACAATGACTTGTGCAAATGACAGTCTCAGCCGCAGAAAAAGAAGACAGCAATAGAAGCCTGTTCAGAATGGGAATGGTCCATAAGCTAGCACGCTCTGACCGTTCAGCAGTTTAATGACACACACACAGAACGACGGCACTCCTAACTCCTCGTCCCTACTTACTCTCACACCGTCCCCGCTATCTATCTATCTTCATCGCCGGCGGCCCTAAATGACCGCGACCGACACCTTCCCAACAATATCTGAGTACTGCCGTCCACTAGTGGCGCCAGGATTTTTATTGTAGGTGGGCCTCCAAAAAACTGGATGGGCCAGTTAAAATAAGCCCCCCCCCACAAAAAAACGGGTTTCCCTTCATGTCCGTTCCAGCGCTTTTCTGCGGCACCTCAGCTCAGTGCTGAAGCGGACAAAGAAAAAAAATCACTCCCTACCCCCACCCAGGCCCAATGGTAGTGCCGCAGCTGCCGCCGTCCTATTTCGGCTTGTAAATAGATCGACCACCAGCCCGCATCCATTCTCTCCTACACTCTTTTTAATCCTTCTCACCCCAGTCTCTGAATACACAGATCACACCACGCTTTCAAATCGTTCCCCAATCAGTCTCTTTAACTGATTGTCAGTACGGTTTTAAGTCTCATTAATTAGTTGTCAATACAATATTCCAAACACACACACACATCAAAATACTATAGAAAAGCACTAAAAGTTTTTCAGTTTTGTCAGCTTGTTTATTTTCATATAAATATATGGCATGCAGTTGCATCAAACAATGATATAAACATCATTCAATGTAAATTGTGATTACAATTTCAAGGAAATAATCAACAATTATGATTTTTGTCATAATCGTGCAGCCCTATAATAAAGGATTTGTTCACTCAAATAACTTGTTCTTTTAAGAGTCATTGTAACTGATAAGAATTATTGTTTAATATCCCAGCTAACAATTTTTGGTTCCCAGAACGTTAGTTCCCTTTCAGTCGGTCACTCTCGACGGCACGTCGGTGACCGACGAAAATGGGATATCGCTTCGATAGACCAATCTACTTCGAGTGTAAACTAAACAAGCCAATGCACATTGGCATGCAATTATTGCATCCAGCTGCCGCTGATCACAGTGTGAGTATAATAAGGCAGCAGGTGCAATGCATACCAGCTTTTCACTTTGGAACAGAGCGTTAGTATCATTCTGCTCAACTGTGTCTGCTGTGAACTAAGAGTTCAGCATGCACTTGGAAACTTCATGTGTTGGCGAGACGGCGCTTCAGCGGTGGTCGTTCCAGCGTCGAGTGGATTGCACACTTCAGGCTGCACTACCCCCCTGTCGTGTTGCAAGCGGCCAATTCCCCTGTGCGCCTCAGCACTAAAAGAGCATTTCCTAAAGAGCAAATTTCTCTAAAAGAGCTTCATGGGTGCGTCTTTGTAAAGACGACGGATCGTCCTTATAAGGATGCCGTTTCACCCGTGCGTTTCTGGGTGCGGTCGTTACCTGGCAACGGGTGTTGGTCACGATTGCTGCCTCACGTGTCTGGGCAAACACGCTGAGGTAGCTTTCGTGGATGAGTCATCTTCTCTCTGCGGGAAGATGACCATCTCGGAGCTGCGAACCAGGCTCTGCTTCCTTCAAAAAGGGGGCGGAGTCCCGTTGCCGCTGCCGCGATTTGGGGCTCGTTCTGGCGGCCGACAGACGAAAACCATTTCCAGCAGTAGCACGGGCGGTTTGAGGATTATAGTGGTGGCAAACCCCGCAGGGAACCAACCCTCTGGGGACCATCACTCCTCTTGCATCTCCGATCCAGAGGAGTAACCCACGGAACGCGCTGGGCCCTCTTCAAAGAGCGTACCAGTGGTATCCAGTGGGCCTCCCCCTGACCAGATGTCGATCTCAGCATCGGAGGGAGAGCTGTCAGATGAAGATTCAGCTGTGCTGCTGCCCTCTGGGAGAGTGGCGGAGCCTGAATTGGATCCGGAGATGACAGCTATGCTTTCCCGGGCCGCCGAGAGGGTAGGGCTCGAGTGGAAACCCCGTCAAACCTGGCAATCTCGGGATCAGTTGTGCGAACACAGGGACCTGGTGCTCCGGCACCTCAGCCTGTTGGGCCTTCGGGTCAACTGGGAGAAGAGCAAACTCTTGCCAACGCAGAGGATCTCTTTTCTCGGTATGGAATTGGATTCGGTCGAACAGACAGCACGCCTCATAGAGGAACGTGCGCGGTCGGTGCTAGCCTGCTTGAATACATTCAAGAGCAGGACAGCGGTCCCACTGAAACTCTTTCAGAGGCTCCTGGGGCATATGGCAGCCACAGCGGCACTTACACCGCTGGGCCTGTTACATATGAGACCGCTCCAGCACTGGCTTTATGGCCGAGTCCCGAGGTGGGCGTGGAAGCGCGGCACTCACCGGGTCCAAGTTACACCGGCCTGTCGCCAAACCCTCACCCCGTGGTCAGATCTTGCGTTTCTCAGGGCAGGGGTGCCCCTAGAGCAGATCTCCAGGCATGCTGTGGTTTACACGGATGCTTCTACCACCGGCTGGGGGGCCACGTACAACGGGCATGCAGTCTCAGGGGTTTTGGACGGGCCCGCAGCTGCAGTGGCACATCAATTGCCTAGAGTTGTTAGCAGTGCACCTTGCCTTGAACCGTCTCAAAGGTCACTTACGAGGCAAGCATGTGCTGGTCCGAACGGACAACACAGCGACCGTGGCGTACATCAACCGACAAGGTGCTCTGCGCTCCCGGTCGCATGTCACAACTCGCCCGCCACCTCCTCCTCCTTTGGAGTCAGAAGGTTCTGAGGTCTCTTCGTGCCGTTCACATTCCAGGCCTGCTCATCCGTACAGCCGACGAGTTGTCTCGAGCAATGCTCCCAGGAGAATGGCGACTCCATCCCCTGATGGTCCAGCTGATTTGGAGATGGTTCGGAGCCGCTCAGGTTGACCTGTTTGCTTCTCCAGAGACCGCTCACTGCCAGTTGTTCTACTCCCTGACCGAGGGAACTCTCGGCAGGGATGCACTGGCACACAGCTGGCCACGGGGCCTACGCAAGTATGCGTTTTCCCCCAGTGAGCCTTCTTGCACAGACACTGTGCAAAGTCCGGGAGGACGAGGAGCAAGTCTTGCTAGTGGCGCCGTATTGGCCCATGCGGACCTGGTTCCCCGAACTAGTGCTCCCCGCGACAGCCCCTCCTTGGCCGATTCCTCTGAGGAAGGATCTACTGACCGTTTGGCACCCGCATCCAGACCTTTGGAAACTCCATGTCTGGTCCCTGGACGGGACGCGGAGGTTCTAGGTGACCTGCCCCAGGAGGACATGAACACCATCACTTCGGCAAGAGCACCGTCTACAAGACACGCTTACGCCTTGAAGTGGAACCTGTTCGTCGAGTGGTGTTCTTCTCGCCGAGAAGACCCCCGAAGATGCCCGATTGCGGTTGTGCTTTCCTTTCTGCAGCAAGGGCTGGAGCGAAGGCTGTCTCCCTCCACTCTCAAAGTCCAGGTATTGCTGCGTACCATGACCCCGTGAATGGGAAGTCTTTAGGTAAGCATGACCTCGTCATCAGGTTCCTTAGAGGGGCCAGGAGGTTAAATCCTTCCCGGCCCTCCTCCATACCCTCTTGGGACCTGACTCTGGTGCTGAAATCACTACAGCAGGGCCCATTCGAGCCTTTGCATTCAGTCAAGCCAAAGTTTCTTTCATTGAAAACTCTGCTCCTGCTTGCACTGGCCTCCATCAAGGGGTAGGGGACCTGCATGCATTTTCGGTCGACGATTTGTGCCTAGAGTTTGGGCCGGCTGACTCCCAGGTAATCCTGAGGCCCCGGCCCGGCTACGTGCCCAAGGTTCCCACTACACCCTTCAAAGACCAAGTGGTGGACCTGCAAGCGCTGCCCCTGGAGGAGGCAGACCCAGCCCTAGCTTTGCTCTGTCCTTCCGAGCATTGAGATGCTACGTAGACCGGACACAAAGCTTCAGGACCTCAGACCAGCTCTTTGTCTGTTACGGAGGCCGGCAGAAGGGGAATGCCGTCTCTAAGCAGAGGATGGCCCGCTGGACTGTGGATGCCATATCCCTGGCTTATCAGGCACAGGGTGTGCCCTGCCCGTTCAGGTTGTGATCTCACTCAACAAGAAGTGTTGCATCCTCCTGGGCGCTGGCTCGTGGCGCCTCGCTGACAGATATTTGTAGAGCTGCGGGCTGGGCGACCCCTAACACGTTTGCTAGGTTCTATAGCCTTCGTGTAGAGCCGGTATCCTCCTGTGTTCTCACCTCAAACGGGTAGTGGCACCGAGAGGCCCCGGTTAGTGTCGGCTTGCTAAAACCGCTCCAGAGTGTCCGTACTGTAGACCCTGTTGAGATCCTCCATCACCCTAGGCAGCTGGACGCGGCGGAACGTCCGGCGCCAGGCCTTCATGATGAATCCGTGAGAACCATAGAAGGCTGGGTTCCATATTGAGACCTAAGGCGGTACTCGTATGCGTATAGTCCACGGTATAGCCTTAGAGCCCGTGTTTTCCCCGGCAGACTTCTGCCTTTCCAGGAGGGTTTGAATCACCTCAAATTTCTCCATATACACCTAAACGGATGCTATATGTGTATTTGCTCCCGAGACCTCCTTCGGGAAGGATGGAGCCTCCGCAGCGTCCCTGTTCCAAGTGGAACGGGTACGTTTTCCCAGTGTTATCCAGTCTCACCCAGTGAGGTAGTGCTTTGACAATGGTGAGTGGAGCTACTTGTTCCGAGCCCCGGCCTACACCTAATAGGGGCGCAGGCGGCTCGCACAGGGCACTGGAAGGGGCAGCACCCATGGCGCTTTGGTAGGGATCCCATTTTCGTCGGTCACCGACGTGGCGTCGAGAGTGACCGACTGAAAGGGAACGTCTCGGTTACGTATGGTAACCCTCGTTCCCTGAAGGAGGGAACGGAGACGCCACGTCCCGTCGCCATGGTTGCTGTACCACCGCTGAGCCACAGGGTCTCTCCGCTCGGCTCCTCAGTGAAAACCTGGTATGCATTGCACCTGCTGCCTTATTATACTCACGCTGTGATCAGCGGCAGCTGGATGCAATAATTGCATGCCAATGTGCATTGGCTCGTTTAGTTTACACTCGAAGTAGATTGGTCTATCGAAGCGATATCCCATTTTCGTCGGTCACCGACGTGGCGTCTCCGTTCCCTCCTTCAGGGAACGAGGGTTACCATACGTAACTGAGACGTTTTTGGTTCCAATAATGTTACCAGAACGTTAAATTTTGGTTCCCATAACGTTATTTTTTATGGTTTGTTTTTGGTTAGCCAGGAAAGTTTTCTTAATGTTCCCAGAACGTTAGTTTTTGGTTCCCAGAATGTTATTATAATGTTAATCTACGTTCCCATGACGTTATTATAACGTTCCCCTAACGTTAGTTTTTGGATCCCAGAACGTTATTATAACGTTCCCCTAACCTCTTTACTCCGATATGATCACCTCGCTGCACATCAGTATTCATCCAGCACACTGACAAAGTATAGTATAAACGGCATGGAAATGATTTGCGTGGACGCCTAACGTTAATCAGTAATATAAAAACCACATCTTGTATTTATCTGTTGTTTAAGTAATAATCTGAGCACATCAACCATCATATGTAAGATTAAATAAGATTAAATCTGTCTGTTAATATGTAAGATTACGGAGTAACGTTACCCAGATGTTACATTTCTTCAGCACCAAATAATGACTTCAACACAATGTATGGTTCATAAAATATATATATTCACAGATATATAAAAGAATAAAAAATTACTTGACTTAAAGTAGGATATCAGTACATTCATTTCTTACCACTGAACAGTTTGTGCAGCGCTACCTTCTTTTGATCCGTAAACAAAATCCTCTCGATTAACATCATGTTCTCTTCAGTTAGGCATTTTAAATCCCTCTGAAATCATATTTACTCTCATAAATATATTAATTTTAAAGGCCGTGTTGCAGGGTTAATTTTTCAACAAATTTGTGCAATTTGCTTGTTGGTAATAAACATTTAAACTGTTGTCCATTGTATTTTATGTTGTTGGGTATCACAAAACGGAATAAAATACGAAAAAGTAGGTACTATCTTACAGCGGTTTGCAACGATTCTCCTTTCCCCCACAATGCATTGCATTTCGTCACGTTGGGGAGAGAATTTACCAAAGCCCGCCTTGAGAGCATTGAGAGTGACTAGAGAGACGAGTAGTAGACGAGAGTATTCAGATAGCGCAGATTATAGATAAATAGATAAATACATAGATATAGAGAGATAGACAGACAGATAGATAGATAGATAGATAGATATCGACCAACAGCGACCAAAACGCACTCACTTCCCTACAGCACAAGCTTTCCAACGCATTTTCCACAAAAGCACGAGCCAAACATAGTGACAGACACGCGGCTACGTTTGCAGCAACATTTTCACCGGAGGAAGAGATAAACGCTTAGAAACGCCCATATAGCTAGCATGATGCCTTATATTTCTAGATGACAAAGACAAAGTTTACCATTACTACGACACTATGACAAAGGTTACCAGTACTTATCTGAACTAACATCATGATCACTGCCATAGATATAAAGAAAACGTTGATTTTTCACTCAGTGCTATCCAATGACAGTAAAAAAAAAAAATTAATATTTTTTCCCCTTATATTAGTGAAGTACTAAAATTTAATTTTTTATATATATATATATATATATATATATATATATATATATATATATATATGTGTGTGTGTGTGTGTGTGTGTGTGTGTGTGTGTGTGTGTGTGTGTCACTACAGTGCACTGCTGCTCGTAGACTAGCTCCAGTGCTCATTGCTGCGTTGCTAAATGATAGCAACTAACCAGGACACTTCACCAACTCTCCACTCATTCTCCTCGGACCATGCATTTAACTGGCTTTGACGCCCATCAGTTCTTGGCAATTCCTCATTTGCCCTCTCACGTCTGGCTGGTTCGATACATGTTGGCTCTTGCCACCTCTTCCTCATCCCAGTTTTGATCGCAACGTTACATTGTCCTAAAATCGTTTTTTCAACGTGTACCACTTGCATAAACACTGCATCCGTAGGCAGTATTAGGCAGTATTATTGTTTCGTGTCCTGTGTGACGTCGGAACTCGGAGTACATCGATCTAGTACGAGTTCACGGGTGGGAAGTCACGGGTTTGACTGCCGTTCCAGTGCACTTTCACGGGTTTAAGGTTGGAAAAACACGGGTTACGGGTTGCCTGGGACGCGCATCATACTAGGCTGAGGCTACCTTTCCGCCACTTCTCCCCAACGTGATGTGAAAAAAAAAACGTTAATACCAAAAACGTAAAAAACTGGTCTTTAAGACCATTTTTGAGACATTTAAAAAATGATATACATATCTTGAGTGATTTATGTACCCATTAATCGACAGTGGTGGATAACCTGCAGCATGGGCTTTAAGTAATCATTCAATAAAGAGTTTGATAAACGAGCAAGTCAGTCAGCCAGTAAAATGAAAAGTGACCGTTAATTTTTAAATTCTGTGAGCTCGTGACTCTTTGTGGAAGACAGGTGAAAGCGCGTGCTGGAGAAGTGCGTGCAGATCAGAGGCGCGCGGTATATGAGGATTAAACAAACCCACAAATTTTTGATTTCTGTTATCACTTTACGCTTAACCCTGGCTTAATATTATAATTTATATCGCGTTTAGCTTGATCTAATTTCTGTATTTTAATAAACGCTGCATTAAATGAATTTCAGGACTATGTATAGGTCATTACCACTGATCTATATATGACTGGATCGATCATCGCGTTCTAAACTGCCAACAGGCAGTGAAGCCACCGGAAGTATTCGATCCGCCATCTTACTAATCCCTACCGGCAGAGAGCACCATTGAGTCACAGCTAAAACACTGACCTAAAATCACCCGATTTGAAGCAAATCAGTCAAACGGGATTAGTTTTTAATTTATGTGTATGTAAATTCATTTTACTTCAGGTGTTATCTGCAGTGTTTACGGTCTTTTGGGGCAGTATAAGCGATATATTTAAACCGTTTAGGTGGGTGTGTCTGCTGCGCACTGACGACACAGGTAACTGATCCAACACAAAATATAGCCAATTTCTTTATGTAAATAATTATTCAGGAATTATTAAACATAAATGTATTAGTATCAGAAATGGATTTGAATATATTACAGTGAATAATACAATAGCATCTGTTAATATTGCTATATACTGAACTGAAAAAATTAACTTACTATCTCGGAAATAAAGCCTTTAAATGTCTTTAAATCCATACTGTGTATAGTAAGTTATTTCTCTGAATAAATTATGATGTGTATATTTTTAATGTCATGATTGAGCAACATCTATTTCAGACCAAGATCCAAGATCGCGCAAATACGTTTACTATCAGTAATGTTACCGTTTACATGTAAAATATTGTATGCTAAATTAATAATTATTTTAACAACCGTTTGAATCATTAATTCAATTCAATTCAAGTTTATTTGTATAGCGCTTTTAACGATACAAATCATTGTGAAGCAAAATAAGTTTCTACAATATTTAGTAGTAGGTTATCAGTGATGACTGTCAGTTTATGTGCATACGCCAGAAATGTTCAGAAAAATCAATAAAAGACGTAAACAAACAGACGATTAACACTATTAACATCAATTATGCAATAAAACTTATAGCAAAATGTGGTAGTTCTGTATGTTGTCTCTGGGTTAGCGTCATCTGAGGTAGGGCTGCACGATTAATCGCATGCATTTGTCATGCGTGTCTCATCAGTAAAGCCGGTTCCGTGATTAGCGGTAAATGTCTGTCACCTGTTTTCAAACGGGAGCAGCAGTTAATACACAGAACTGTAGTTCATTGACAAGCTACGCAATATTCTGTTCATAATTGAGATTAATCGCATTCGATTATGAACACGATATTGCGTAGCTTGTCAGTGAACTCCGGCTCTGTGTATGAACTCCCGGTGCATTTGAAAACAGGTGATGGATATTTACCGCTAATCACGGAACCAGCTTTACTGATGAGACACGCATGAGAGTGTCATTGGAAGGAGGAGGCGCAGTGGGACCGGTTCCTGCATGGGCTGGCTGACTGTGTCCAGAGGGAGATCTACATGCTGGACCTTCCACCCAAACTTAACGGTCTCATCGAACTGGCATTAAGGGTCAACGCGCACTTGAGTCGCATGAGACTTTTCCATCAACAGACCCCGTTCCGCAGCACAGAGGACTCGCGCACGGACACGGTCAGCCCCGTCTCCGATCCCGAGCCCATGCAGGTGGGTAGAGCTCGGCTTTCCTGGGAGGAGAGGGAGAGGCGGAGATCCCTAGAACTTTGCCTCTACTGCGGCAGGGCGGGCCACAGGGCGGTCCACTCCTGCCCGGTAAAAGATCAAGCCCAGTAGTAACTAGGAGGCTACTATCGGGTGGGATCTCCGCCGAGAAGACCTCATCTACACACCTCCCAGTAAGACTAAGGTGGACAACCCACACGCACGACACAAGGGAATTACTGGATTCTGGGGCTGAAGGTAATTTTTTGGATTATAAACTGGCACAACAACTCCACATCCCCATGTTTCCCCTTCCTCACAAGATTTCTGTTAATGCGCTAAATGGACAGCAACCCCCTTTCATTTCCCATATTACTGGACCTGTAACCCTCATCACCTCTGGCAACCACTCCGAGAACATTACATTCCTCCTCATGGACTCACCACTGGCACCCGTAGTTCTTGGTCACCCCTGGCTCACTCTACACAATCCCAGTGTCACTTGGGTTCACAATTCCGTGTCTGCTTGGAGCATCCCTTGTCATAATTCTTGTCTTGTGTCTGCTTGTTCGTCTGTGCCTGTTTCTGTGTTCCAGGAAGAGGCAGTGAATTTGTCTACCGTGCCCGAGGAGTACCAGGACCTGAGGGAAGTGTTCAGTAAGTCCCGGGCTGCTTCTCTACCTCCGCATCATCCTTCGACTGTGCCATAGACTTAGTACCAGGTAAGGGCAAGTTATATTCACTTTCTGTTCCAGAAAGGGAGGCTATGTAGAAATATATTTCTGATTCTCTAGCATCCAAGTTCATTCATCCTTCCTCATCTCCGGCGGGGGCGGGGTTCTTTTTTGTGGGGAAGAAGGATGGATCTCTGCGACCGTGTATCGATTACCGGGGGCTGAACAACATCATGGTAAAGAATACTTATCCTTTGCCGTTGATGTCTTCAGAAGAAGCGGAAGAATAATAATAAACGGAGCAATTCCAGGAGGGTCCTCGCACCACCGGTGCTCGGGCCCTAATAAATATAGCTGCAAGCAGCGATGGCGGGCTCAAGCCATCAACGCAAACGCCACCCCGGTGGCATCAGGAAAACATGCATTTACAGTAACTCTCTGGCAGTCTGGTTTTAAAGGATTTGGCAATTAAAGGGTTAATCCAAACCATCAAGACTGTGAAAGACAAACACACAGAACAATATATAAAACTTTAGTAACACTTTTTAATAAGGTTTCAGTTATTAGCATTAACTATATGAATTAACATGAACAATAATTATACAGCATGTCAATGTCAGTTAATATTAAAAACTTAAAAAAAGCTTCATCTGTTAACATTAGTTAATGCACTGTGAACTAAAATCAACAAACATTAATAAATTCTGTGAAAATATATTGCTCATGTTAGTTAATGCATTTTCTAATGTTAACAAATTAGACCTTATTATAAAGTGTTACTAAAACCTTTATTGATTTACACCGCATGCATAATTATTAGGCATGTTGATATTCTGATTTTTTTTCCAAGCACATTTTACCAATTCCAAACGACATCAATCTTAATAACTACCATTCATTTTATATTTAATAATTTATTAGTGATATATAATTGTCCATGAAGGCTGGAAGAGGAAAAACTCCTTATATTCAGGTGTGCAGAATTATTAGGCAATTTTCTTTTACAGATGAAATGAGCCAAAAAAGAGTTTTAACTCAGACTGAAAAGTCAAAAATTATTAAATCCCCATGAGAAATTTACACAATTACTGATTTTTATTATTATTATTTTTTTCTGGTGATTAAAAAGATGTTAACGCTCTCTCTCTCTCTCTCTCTCTCTCTCTCTCTCTCTGTCACCCAGCCCCTAAAACTGTCAGAAAAGGATAAGGCCTAAGAGATTTCTTAAACTGTAATGCATGAAAGAAAAAAATATTAAATCCCCACGAGAAATATTCAAAACTATTGCAATACAGAAATTACAAAAAAAAAAAAAAAAACACAATTACTGATTATTATTTTTTATTTTTTTTTCTGGTGATTAAAGAGATGTTAACTCTCTCTCTCTCTCTCTTTGTCTCTTTCTCTGTCAAAAAGCCCCTCCCCCTCCCCTACAATCAACACACACATTCAGTCACTCAGTCAGTCACCAAGCCCCTCCCTTCCCTCACACAGAGAGAGTGGCCTCAGAGTGAGATCAGATGTCTGACAGTTTTTTAATTCTCTGTTATCCATACAGCATTGTAAAGTCATGAAACTATGCATATCTCCTCAGAATGAATTGTTCTCTGTATGAAAAAATGCTTTGAAATGTTTGGAAGCTGCAATTTAAAAATACAAGCCAATTAATGATTCCCTTTTCACTGTCATTTCAAAAAATCACCACGGCAAAACCGTTCAAGCTATCCAAAATCCATTCGCAATTTAAGTTCCTCAATGTTTTGGCATCATGTAGACAAAGTTTGGTGTGTATAGTGTAATTTTCCTCTGAAGAGTATGCATTAATTCACAGCTATTTGCTTAGCAGTAGTGTTGACGATTAATGTTCTTAATATAGGTAATACACAGCAAAATAATAATCCTCCTACTAATATGGCAACTCCTAAAAACATTCCCAGTTTAGCAAACCATGCTCCCCATGCTCCAAATTTCAAATCATTCCAATCCCAAATTCATTTGTCTCTTTGCTGTCATTTGCTGTAACTTCAGCTCTTAATTTTTTAATTTTAGTCATAACTTCACTAAAAGCTCCCCCAGGGGCAGTATTATTTGGTATAAAAGTACACCATTGATCTCCAAACATAACACAAACTCCTCCCTTGTCTGCCAAGAGCCAAATAAGTGCCTGTCTGTTTTGCCATGTCATTCTACTTGTTACGTGCACTTGGTCTCCTAATAAGGATAACGCATCATCAGAATTCCTCTCGGTTGTCCAATTGAGTCTAAATATACATTGGGGTCTGGCTCGTAACCTCTTTTAATTCTGTTGTCTTCCTTGCTTATGCTTTGTTCTGTTCCCCATTGTGCCATGTTAACTTCTTGAAGTAATCGTACTCTTACGCATATACCTTTCCATCCAACTGGTAAAGGCAATAATATCTCACCTCCACAGATCCAAAAGAAATCTGCTATTATTAATGATTGGTCTTCATAAATTTCTATCGAAGGTAATGCAATAGTTTGATTTTCACATTCTTCAGGTGCTATTTTACTTCCGTTAGTTGTTCCAAGTGCTAAAAGTTCTAGAGCTCAAGAAGGAATTCCTGATTTCCAAGAATTTTTCTTATCTATATACCAAATAATAGCACATTTTCCTTTAAATTTGCCCACATCTTGTATTCCTTTTGGTTTATGGAAACACTCATATTTTTGTTTATAATCTATGCTATACCATTTTGTAATCTCTACTTTCCATTTTTCAATTTTTATATTTTGGCTGACATCTGAATACTGACACCAAGATCCCCAGAGTGGTCTAAAAAAATAATCTGTTAATTTAGAATTTCCCCAAAATCCTAGACATTCAGCAATACAATATGGTCTGGTAAAATCTGTTAAATGACAAAAGTTTCTCCCAAATTTGGCACATTTTTGGTAGGCATTATTTGGTATGGCTATTACTTTGTTTAACGGAGATTTGGAGCACAGCAAGCAATTTTCTTTTCCTGTTTCTCTAGCAGTAAAGGCTGCCCATTCATACCACTCATTATTTTGGGCTGTATCCCATAATGCATCATTTTGACTAATGTCTTCATCACCTTGAATATCATAATCAGTGTTTCTACGATATTTGATTATCATTGGTTCTGTTGAGTTGATATCTTTATTACTTTTGTTCAAAGGTTGAAAAGTCAATTGAAGGGAAGTCAGATTGAGTTTGATTTTGCATTATTAGATACATCAGGCATAGGATGGTCTTCAGAAATGTTATCAGACTTATTCTCTTTCCTCTCCTGTTTGTCTGACAGGAGGAAAGGAGCTCCTTTTGGATCTTTTTGTGCTCTCATCAGTTTGCACTTCATCATGTGTCTCTGGTTTTTCCTCGTTACTTTCTCCTGCATTGTCTGGTTGTCTGTTTTCTTTTCTTTCTGTCTTTTCCATGGGAACTTTAGTACAGTGGTTTAGATGATACCAGGTCATGCTTCCCTCCACTTGGACTGCTGTTGGAGTAGCTCTCACCACTTTGTAGGGTCCTTCTCTCCTGGGCTCATTCCACTTTCTCCAAAATACCCTCAGATATACTTAGTCACCCGGAACAACTGGACATGCAGCCTCCAATTCCTCTCTGGGCTCTTTTCTTTTTTCCTGTAAATAGAAAGCTTTATGTATGGCAGTTAATTTCTTCATATATGAGCGAAGTTCCTTTTGTAATTGCTCTAGAGGCGGTCCTTTGTGTTGACCTCTACAATATGGCACAGGCATGGGTCGACCCTTAAGCATTTCATGCAGTGTTAAGTGCATGTTCCTGTTAGTTTGCATGCGATAGCTCATTAGTGCAAGAGATAATGCATCAATCCAATTAAGTTTAGTACTTTCACATATTTTGGCCTTGATAATTCCGACGCACCCTTGGGCCTGTGGAATCTAGGAATTACTTCTCTTGTTAGAAATTTATTTACCGTTCCTGCTCCCAGATCTGCTGATGGTATTGCCTCTACCCATCTGGTAAATCTGTCTATGATAACGAGCATGTATCTTTTTCCTTGTACTCGCTTTATCATATCCACATAATCCATTACTAAATGCTTAAAGGGCCCTTCGGGTACTGGAAAATGGCCTATTGGTGTCTCTATCCCTTTCCTCATGTATTCGGCACAAACTTCACATGTGGACAAAAATTTATCCACCATTGCATATAAATAAGCAGACCAATATCCTTGCTGTTTAATTTTTCTTACCACTTCACCCCTTGCACAATGGTCAAAACCATGTGCATCTGTAATAAGATTATTCAAAAATGAAGTAGGTGCAACAGTGTTTCCTTCATGTGTATGCCAGATCTCTTGTGAGTCTTTTTTAGCTCCTCTTTGGTGCCACATTGATTGTTCATAGGGGCCTGCTTGTTGTTGAATTCGAATAATATCATCCAATTGAGGTTGAGGTTCGATAAGTACTACAGGTGCTAATACTGCTACCTGACACCCTGAAGCTTTTTTAGCTTCTAAATCAGCTGCATTGTTTCCTTTAATGACATAATCATTTCCCTTCTTGTGTGCCTGACATTTGATTATTGCTAGTCTTTTTGGTAGCATCATAGCAGAAATTTATTGTCCTATTTGTTCACTATGTTGGATGGGAGTCCCATCACTTTTTTTGAAACCTCTTTGTTTCCACACTGCTCCGAACAGATGACATACACCATGAGCATATGCTGAATCTCTGAAAATGTTAGCAGTTTGTCCTTTTGCTAACTGACATGCAGTTGTAAGCTTTTAATTCTGCTAATTGAGCAGAGCAAGGCTATACACAATGTTGTGATATCACAGGTTCAAATTCTTTTTTGTTTCTCTTCACTACTGAATATCCTGTACGATTTCCTTCATGGTCTCTAAAGTTAGAACCATCTATGAAGTAAGTGACTTCTGCTTCAGGGATAGGTGCTGATTCAAAATCTGGTCGTAATCTAGTAAATGCCAATGACTCATTTACACAATCATGAGGTTTTTCTTCAAAAGCCAAAGGAATTAATTCAGCTGGATTAACCGTATGGCATCGCTTAATGGTAACATTTGGATATGTGAGTAGTGAGGAATAGGCTAGAATTCAAGCTTGTGTCAGGACAAATTTCCCTTGTTCTATTAATTCCACAATTTTGTGATGAGTATATATAGCTACTGGGTACCCCATAGTTATTGTGGATGCTTTTTCATAAGCATAATATACTACTGCTAAGCCTTGTTGGTAACATGGTGGGTATCCCTGGGCTACATTGTCTAACTTTGTGCTGTAATATGCTTTTTTTTTTCCTCCCACTGCAAGTCTTTTGCATCAGTACAGCTGATGCATAACCATCAGCTTTATTTGCCACATATTGATGAAACATTTTATCATATTCTGCTGTTCCCAGGGCAGGGGCTTGTTGTAGTTCTTTTTTTATCATTTCAAATGCTAGTAATGCATCTGTGTTCCATTTTTAATGGATTGCTCAAATTTTGTTTGTTTCATGATCTCTGTCAGTGGCCCTGTCTTTACTGCATAGTCTTCTATCCAGTCGACAATAAAGTCAGTCATTCATAGGAAAGTCATCATTTGTCCTACTGTCTGAGGCAATGGTGTTTTACTTATGCCTTCTAATTGAGCTGGAGCTATAGCTCGCGTGCCAAATCCAATCAATCTTCCCAAGTATTCAACTTGAGGCTGGCAATACTGTAATTTGTTTTTGGACACCTTGTGTCCTCCTTGCACTAATTTTGTCAATACTTTATTTGAATCTTTGTGACATTGTTCTACATTGAGGTAGAACAGATAATTAAGTCATCCATATATTGTAATAGTGTACCATCTATTATAAGATCTTCTAAATCAGCCTTAAGAATTTTATTAAATAAATGTGGTGAATGTTTATATCCCTGAGGAATTCTGGTGTATGTATACTGTTTACCTGCATATGTACGGCAAACAGATACCTACTCTCTTCTGCAAGCGGTACACTTAAGTAGGCAGAGCAAAGATCAATTACAGTAAAGTATTTGGCATCAGGAGGGACAATCGTCAGTAATGTGTGTGGGTTTGGTGCTTCAGCTAGCAAATCTTCTGTTATTTCATTTATTGTTCGTAAATCATGAAAAAGTCGCCATCTTTGGAGTGTTACAGTAACTAGTAGATTCTATTAATACTCCAGCCTTCACTAAACCTTCAATAGTGTTCTTTATTCCTGCTTCAGCATCTGAACGTAAAGGATATTGTGCTTTTCTAGGCAGACGTGCATCTGGCTTAAGTTGAACTCTTACTGGATTTGCTGATTTTATTAATCCAATATCTGTGTCATGTCAAGACCATAGTTCAGTTGGTACCTGACACTCCATTTCCTTAAATAACTCAGTCTCAGTTTTGTTTATTACTTCAGATCCATTTTTTAACAAATTCACCATCTGGTATATTTAAAGCTGCTCCCTGTTTACCTATTATGATGTACTGCGAGACTCAATTTGCTGTCCTTTTGTTTCTTTCTGCCATTTTTGTTCTATTTTTCATCACTCTCTGGATCATATATCATTGTGCAATGAAATTCTGATTTTGGTAGCTGTGCTTCAGGAATCTGTGCTTCAATAAACTTTCCCCACTTATTGATTGTCTGTCTCACATCTTGTTCTATCTGTCCTATTCAATAGACATTTGCTTTTGGCTCTGCAAGTACCATTTGTGTTTCTGTTCCTATTGCGTCAATATATTTTCCTTCTGGAGAACACCAAATTTGAGCTGTTATTGGAATTAATTGCATTTTTCCAGAGAATCCTATTGTTTTTCTAAATTTTCCAGAAAAGGGAAGATGTGAGGCATATTTTGCATTTAAACAGGTATAGACCGCACCCATGTCCAGGAGCATGGGCGCGGTTTTTCCTTCTATTTTAATTTGCATAATAGGCTCTTAATCAATTTAAGTTGTTAAAATTGGAAGCTGACTCTCCCCTGTAAGATTCTCTGGGTACACCTAATAGCCTGGATTGGGACCTCCCCAAGGGTTTACTGGGCCCTGTACTGTACCTCGGTTAGGCTGTTGCCAGCTCTCCCCACTTCGACCCTGAGGGTACTGTTGCCATGGATAGGTGAGACAGTCATTTTTATTATGTCCGGGCTGTCCACAGGCCCAGCACACACCTGGAGGACCAGTATAAGGCTTGCCTCTTCCTCTCTGGCCTCGCTGTATGGGTTTTTTTCTCCATCCCATGGGTCCTGACTGTTGAGGATAAACATTAATTATGTGCACAGGGATCGGGTGTGTATTTGGAGGGACTGCTGTAAGTGGTCTTGACCGAATATTTGGTTGCGGAGCACTTACTGGAGACATCATTGTCATTTGTTCTGCTTCTTCATTTTTTATTGAAGCTTGAATCTTTTTCTTATTTTTCTTTGTTAGTTCTTCAAGCTGTAATTGAGTTAGTTTACACTGTAGCTCTTTCTCTTGGCTTTTGAGCTTTTGTTCATTCAAAACTCTTTGTGTGTTTTAGAATTTAAACCGACCACATCCTCCAGCCTGCTCTTTACAGCTGGCGGCATAGCATAAATCACAGCATGTCTAAACAATGTTGCCATTAATGGGTCTCTTTCTGGATCCCCTTCAGTTTCTTGCTTCCACCTTTTCAGCTGTCTCTGGACATATGTGGTTGGATTTCCTGTGTCCCCCAGCTCTTGTCCCATTAATGATTTAGGGTCCAGTCTGATCAGGTACTCTGCACACAGTGCCTGCCACACTGCTGGATGGAATGCATCAAAAACAGTTTCATCCGTAATATGAGAGTTCACTGCTCTGTCTAGAGTAGTTGTTTGAAGAATTTCATCCATCTTTGACCCTCCTACAATTTTAGCCAGCAAAGTTTTAATGTCCCCCACAGCCAAAAGTTTGCCCATAGTTTCTTCCTCAAACACCCTGATCCACTTTCCAGCCCCCTCATGAATATCTAGAAGGTGATTGACCAGCTCCTCGAGGTCCAGGGGACATACTGTCCCTGCTCACCCTTGATTAAAATTGGGAATTGTGCAGCCAGTGGTCTGAGTGTCCCCTTTTCTCTGCAATGTTCCCAGTTTCCGTTATCAAATAATTCATCTGCTTGATTTTCATCCTCACTACTGTAGAACAACTTACTCTTTCCTCTCTCCGACTTATTTACGTCTTGTATCTTTTTTCCTGGCTCTTTAATTTTCTCTTCCATTTCTTCTTACATAGCTTGTACTTGTGCTTCAATTTCTCTGTCTTTTCTCCTCATTTTTTCTAACACTTCCTCAAATCTGGTTTTATCTTCCTGGTTTGTTTTCACTTTTTCTAACGCTGTACGTGCCTATCTATAACAATCCATCTGTAAATATTGTTCACCTCCCTTTCTCTCTTGCCTCTTTGTTTTCACAGCTGGTTCCAACTCTACCTGCCCTTCCATCTCCAGTTCTCCTGTTACGTCCACTGTTCCCTTAAGGATTGGGAACTCTCCCTCTAATGGCAAATATGGGGGTGGCTCAGAAAATAACTTATATTTTCTTGTTGTCTTTGTCTGCCCCCTTCAGTATTTTCCTGGCCTGTTTTAAACTTTTCAACATGTCCTCACCTTCCTTTTTAAACATGGCTATTATTTCTTTCTCTGTTTCCCTCTTTGCTTCTCTTTTTTCTCTTTTCTTACTGATGCTTTTAGTTTTATAGTTTTTTTTTTTTTTTATCAGAGTTTCCATTTCCTCACACAATCCTACATCAAATGTCCCTTCCTTTTGGCATTTTGTCATCATATTTTTCATTCTTTTCTGCCATTTGTTTGAGATCTTGTTTATTAGCTCTTTACACAGTGTATATTTTAATCCTATTATTTCCACTGGAGTGGCTGCCATGCTTTTTCCTATAATATTACCATCAACAGTCAACTGTATATATCTATTTATATAGTAAATTATTTACTATTTTTCTTTTCCTTCCACTTAATTTAACTATTTTAACCAATTTCTCCTAATTTTATTCTTTATTTCGTGGCATGACTCTTTGAATTTAATTTTTTATTCTGTCTGATGCATTTACACTTTTTGTATGAATTGACCATCTCAACTCTATTTTACTCTCACTCATTATGTAAACATTTCTAAAAATAATTCTTTATTTATCTATTACTTCTCTTTATTATTTTGTCTGCACCTGTAATTATTTTTTATGTATTAATAAATGCCTTGCTTTCACTTCTACTGCACTGGTCTCAGAGAATTTTCTCCTTCTCTTTCACACAGACATCCAAAATGCAAAAGTCTATAAAATATCTTGATTCAAATGTTATTGATACTATTTTCCTAAACACATTCACTCTTTCTAAACCCTTTATCCAGACAGGGTGTTTATGCTTTCATCCTTTGCCCCTTCATTTATAGGGTTTATCAGTCATTAATTGTCCTTTTATTTCAAGGCTCATCATTCATTCATCCCTCTCGTGTGCGGCACTAGCTGCGTCCAATTCTGCCAGGTCACACTTAAGTGACGGTCCATGAACAGTGCGCAGCTTTTACCCACCCAGTATGGAATTTATTTATTCAAACATTCATCATCACTCACACAGAAATTCATATGGACACAGTTTCACACAAACAACAAAACATTACACTCTTCCCTGAGTGACCTGCGGTGCGCTCTCTTTTTTACTGATAATCTCCCTCAACTCAGTATAAAATCAGTGCTCAGCAGGATTTTCGCCCACCCGTTCAGACCTTTGAGTTCTCTTACACCTATTTCTTTCTCAAAGTGGTATCCGTGGGACTTTCCGTGCGCTTTCTATATTACATCTGCTTCACATTTATTGCTGTCCCTCTTAGGCCCAGTCTACAATAAACACAGACCATTGCATGCAATGTATTTCTGCCTACACCATCCAGATTCAATTTAGGTCACCAAATTCAATTTAGGTAAACCAAATATGTGCATGCAGTTATTTCTTCTGGAATAAAACCCCCCTTTTTTATTTATATATTTAATTAATTTATTTCTAAATTTGTAAGATTAGACTAGATTTTAAGTGTCCTTGCAACTCAGAACCGACCGTTAAACAACACAATCTAATTATATAAGCAAAAATGCATACCTTATTTTATGGTGGCCACCGTTGTTTGGGTTGCTCATCGGGTCGGCTCAAAAGTGGTTGTCCACTCTGCTGCTCTTTTCCAGTCCCTGTTGGGGCGTCAAATCCGTAGTGTCGTCTGCCGCTGATCTGAAGAATCACACTCAGTCTGGGGTTTTGTTTGCAGAAGAAAAGACATTATTTCAAGGAGAATAAAGCCGAGAGTTCCTTGCAAGGAATATCTCCCGAATGTTAGGTGGTATCTCCTTATATACAGTTTTCTGGGTATTCAGGGTAAGGCGTGTTCAATATATTTCATATAGTTTTCCTTATACATACAATTCGATTCCTGCCTATAGAGAAGGGGCCCCCAAGACTTGTTATGGTAAAAAACAAGGCCTACTTTGTATGTTTCCAAATGTTTCTCATCTGAGGGTCTGTATATTTCTGCCAGGCAGGCACATTCTTTTTACACCCAGGCTATATGATTATAATGGAATAATAACTGTATATATAAATGGCTAGATTCACTTTGATTATACTTGATTAATAAAAATCTTATTAATAAAAATCTTCTACAAAAGTCTGATTATGTGTTTGGAGTTTTATGCTCATGAAGTTATGTTTAAGCTTCTATGCACAAAAAGCTTAGTTTAGAGCTTCTGTGAACAGTTTCACCATGGTAGTGCAACTAAGCAAATTAAGAGAATTCAAGCCCACATATGCTGAAAACCTTATTTCTCTGTTAGAGAAAACTTGTTAATGGAGTGTTAAGTGTAAAGCATGCCCACATGAAAGATGTTTCTAACATGTGAGATGAAATGTTATTTGCAATACAGAAAGACAAATTTTAATCTCTATGTTTGAGCTTCTATGCACAAAAAGCTTAGTTTAGTGCTTGTGTGAACAGTGACACTATGTTAGGGCAACTAATTAAATGAAAAGAATGCAAGACAAGATATGCTGAAAACCTTCTTTCTCCATAAAATAAAGTTGGATTATGCAGTGTTAAGACTAAAGCTTGGCCACATTAAAATGTTTCTTTCATGTGAAAAGAAATGTTATTTGCAATCCAGAAAGTTAGATTTTAATGTGTTAGGAGTTTTATGCTCATGAAGTTATGTTAGATATTCTAAGCACAAGAAGATTAGTTTAGTGCTTCTGTGAACAGTGTGGCGGGAGGAGCAAACGACAGACACAGTGGGGGTGGCGTCAGGCCTCAGAGAGGCTTTTATTAACAGAAGATAAACCAAAAATGGGGAAATAAGTGACCAAAAGGGGAGATGTGTCCAAAATAAACAGGAAATCTGGTGTCCTCGTCGTGCTGTGGGGTTCGTGTAGGTGGGGCAGTGTTCAGGAGGGAAGGGTCCAGGTAAGGGGCGGAGTCCGGCGGCCGTACCCATTCCCCTCTTCGGTCCGGGGCGCGAGGGGCGGCGGCTTCTTCCAGCGGCTACATCCTTTTTGCTGGCAGCGGTGCTTGAAGGGGATAGACGGCCTGGCATTCTGGCCTGATGGCCGTGTAAATGGGTGCAGTTCTCATCCGGACCGTGGGTCCGGCAGCTCACATCTCTGGCGGCGCGGGAATCCCTCTACGCACCTTTCCTGGACCCACGAGGACACCAGTGTGCATGCACGGGGATGAGACCCGTCTCCCAAGGAGAGGCGCGTTGGGCTTTTTAAACAGCAGCGGTGATGAGGCTCCATTTACATCAGGTGTGCCCCATCACACGCCGCCAGCCCTGGCTCGTCCAGCGCCCCTCCTCTCTCACACACCCACTCCTGTTGGGAGCCTGGTGAAGGGTGGCGATTTGGGATGGGGTGCCGATGTTAATTAGGGGGGAGGCAGCTGACTCTTCACAACAGTAACACTATGTTAGTGCAACTAAGTAAATGAAGAGAATGCAAGCCCACACATGCTGAAAACCTTAATTTGACCGTGCTGTGGACACTCTACATGACTAGCTGAAACATTCTAAGACTGACCTCAACACACTTGGAACGGACTGTTTCCATCGACTGGAACAGATTTTAGTCTTTGACAATCGGAAAGGAGCACAAACGTAATGACTGAGTCACACCACTACACTATACAACACACTTAACAACTGGCGCATCACGACTGGACAAATTCTGCCTAACCAAAAAAATAAAAACAACTCGCAAAAACCGCAGCATCCACCTGTGCTCCCGCAGCTGCTCCCGCCCCACAACACTGCGGACAACGCTGGTGTGCTTTTACCTATTGAAACGTTAAAGTCCGTTTTACTTTTCTTATAAGCTTAATTTAACAGAAAACATTAGTTTTTTGTATCTGCTATGTTGGTGAGCCTAATAAATGTCACAGCAATGTGACAGTGAAGGCATCTCCTCTGTATACCTGCAATCGCTGGTGTCAGTTGCAAATATTAAACATGTTTAACAAAATCTTTGTGAAAACAACTGGCAATGACTGATTCTTCAGTTCTAAGATTATAATCTTTAGATGCCACACACTATGCAATTTTTTCTGCCGACTGCAATCAGCGACTGAGCCCAACTGGAACAGATCTGGTCCGACTTGGCATGATCAGTCATCAGGATCAAATTCCATTCATAATCAGCCTGACAGTCGTGTAGTGTGATCTCATCTTAAGTGGACTACGAAGTGGACTTCACAGGGTATTCCACCATTTTAAGTGAGATTATATTCCGAAGGGAGCGAACATGTTCAGTTCGAAGGGCACTGCTAACTGCATAGGGTATAAGGGAACATCAATACATCACTTCACAGGAAGTGGAGAGGGAAAATCACTAGGGATGGGCGGATCAATCCTTAAGTATCGATACTCTTGATACTGGAGCAAGTTCAAGCTCAAACCGGTGCCCAACGTTTTGCTACGGTTTCCGGTTTGAATGACATGTTTCCTGGAAATGGTGTGGGTTGTGGCTAGAAGGGATACAGCTCAGACTGGAAACTAACAATTAAATTGTATTTTATACCTATTAGATTGTGTTTTATCAATATCTATACCTACTCCAACCCTAAACATACCACTTACAATAATGAAAAAATAGTAATTATTGTTGTACAGTGTGAAAAAAAATTATGCTGTATTGATGTGTGCATGCCCAGTAGCGTCATACGTATCTCTTCTAGCCTTATCCGTGCAACAGGGTTTGAGATACCTTTTCTCTTGTTTGGTGGGTGTGTCAAAAATGTCAGCCCAATCAACAGCAACATGTATATAAACCACGCGTATTAAAGAGACAGCTTGCACAATTTAATTAAACATCAAAATAAATTCACAAGAGCAAGTATATTGTTTGCAAGTTTATTTACATTAAAGGAAAAATAACTGAAATAATAAGAGCACAAGTATAGATCTGGAACTTCTTTAAGTCTGTCTAAATATCATTTAGTAATTGCAATGTCTTCTGGTCCATATCCTTTCCTTAGGAAGGTGGGCTAGACAATGATTTATATAACATAAAAATACTATACATATATATTTATATATTTTGGTATTGTATTGTGGAGCGACACTTTCATAAACGTTTCTATACTCCTCTATATAATGGTAAATTGATAAGTAATGATAAGCCTAATACTCACAATAAAAATAATAAGGTCATATACAGGTGCTGGTCATATAATATCATCAAAAAGTTGATTTATTTCACTAATTCCATTCAAAAAGTGAAACTTGTATATTATATTCATTCATTACACACAGACTGATATATTTCAAATGTTTATTTCTTTTAATTTTGATGATTATAAATGACAACTAAGGAAAATCCCAAATTCAGTATCTCAGAAAATTAGAATATTGTGAAAAGGTTCAATATTGAAGACACCTGGTGCCACACTCTAATCAGCTAATTAACTCAAAACACCTGCAAAGGCCTTTAAATAGTCTCTCAGTCTAGTTCTGTAGGCTACACAATCATGGGGAATACTGCTGACTTGACAGTTGTCCAAAAGACGACCATTGACACCTTGCACAAGGAGGGCAAGACACAAAAGGTCATTGCAAAAGAGGCTGGCTGTTCACAGAGCTTTGTGTCCAAGCACATTAATAGAGAGGCGAAGGGAAGGAAAAGATGTGGTAGAAAAAAAGTGTACAAGCAGTAGTGATAACTGCACCCTGGAGAGGATTGTGAAACAAAACCCATTCAAAAATGTGGGGGAGATTCACAAAGAGTGGACTGCAGCTGGAGTCAGTGCTTCAAGAACCACTACACACAGACGTATGCAAGACGTGGGTTTCAGCTGTCGCATTCCTTGTGTCAAGCCACTCTTGAACAACAGACCGCATCAGAAGCGTCACGCTTCAAAAAGGACTGGACTGCTGCTGAGTGGTCCAAAGTTATGTTCTCTGATGAAAGTAAATTTTGCATTTCCTTTGGAAATCAGGGTCCTAGAGTCTGGAGGAAGAGACGAGAGGCACACAATCCACGTTGCTTGATGTCCAGTGTAAAGTTTCCACAGTCAGTGATGGTTTGGGGTGCCATGTCATCTGCTGGTGTTGGTCCGCTGTGTTTTCTGAGGTCCAAGGTCAACGCAGCCGTATACCAGGAAGTTTTAGAGCACTTCATGCTTCCTGCTGCTGACCAACTTTATGGAGATGCAGATTTTATTTTCCAACAGGACTTTGCACCTGCACACAGTGCCAAAGCTACCAGTACCTGGTTTAAGGACCATGGTATCCTGTTCTTAATTGGCCAGCAAACTCTCCTGACCTTAACCACATAGAAAATCTATGGGGTATTGTGAAGAGGAAGATGCGATATGCCAGACCCAAGAATGCAGAAGAGCTGAAGGCCACTAGCAGAGCAACCTGGGCTCTCATAACACCTGAGCAGTGCCACAGACTGATCGACTCCATGCCACGCCACATTGCTGCAGTAATTCAGGCAAAAGGAGCCCCAACTAAGTATTGAGTGCTGTACATGCTCATACTTTTTATGTTCATACTTTTCAGTTGGCCAAGATTTCTAAAAATCCTTTCTTTGTATTGGTTTTAAGTAATATTCTAATTTTCTGAGATACTGAATTTGGGATTTTCCTTAGTTGTTAGTTAAAATCATCAAAATTAAAAGAAATAAACATTTGAAATATTAACAAGTTTCACTTTTTGAATGGAATTAGTGAAATAAATCAACTTTTTGATGATATTCTAATTATATGACCAGCACCTGTAGATCATAACAGTCTCTGAAGTAAGAAGTGCATTATCCTTCACCTGAAATGTTTGTCTTTTCATCCTGAAATGCGAGGCAAATGTTGGATCACAATAATTAGGAACCACAGTTTCCACAGATTGCTTCACTTGATTGGGATGCTCTCTTTTATTCTGGACGGCAAGGGAAGTGACTGTTACATTGAGCGTATTTTGCAGTATTAAACACACATTTATACAGATTTCATCAGGCTCCGAAAATTCTTCAAAAAGAACATAAAAAATTGCCTTCTCTGCTGCAACTCTTGTGTCATCAGAACAGGGTGTTCAACGCACCGTTTTGTCGGGGCTGAACACAGTCCTGATTTTGTATGGAAAGGATCGATCCTCACATAAAAATATTGATTATACAGTGCATTTTTTAACCATTACTTTTAATTATTCATCAAGAAATTCGGTGCATAAAAAATTCAATAAAAAATAGACTAGTGAATAACAGTGTCATGGTTCATGAATTCATTCTCTCTCTCTCGTCTAGCGTGCTGTGGTGTGTGTGTGTCTGTGGGCGTGGTCACTGATCAGCGATGATCAGCAGCGCCAGCTGGGTTCAATTGTTTGTTCCCTTTATAAGTTCAGTAACCTGTGTTTCATGTTGTCAGATCGTTGTTCTCCCCGGTGTGCTCCCGTACCTGTTCCCGTGTCTTTAGTCCCTGCCAGAGTCTCCTTGTCGTCGTCGTTAGTTCCTGGATCTTCACTCTGCACTGGAATTCCTAGCACCGTCACGAGGATTTCACGCACTGGGATTCAAGGTGATCATCACTGGACTGAGCACCACCATCTGTTGCCCACCGAAGTCCCTGCGTCACCACTCCACCAGCCTTGTGTCCTGCCGCCTGTGTTTCCTGTGATTCTGATTCCTTGTCTGACTCTTGCGCTGTGTATCATTAAAAACGCCTTGCATTTACATCCTGTTTCTGTCATACGTAACAGAACGATCTGACCAATCATGGATGTAGCAGGCGCTACCACGTGGGACGAGTTTGCGGCTCGAAGCATCGCTAGAATGGACACCCAAGAGGAGAACCTCTCTCTCACAGGGAGGGCGGTCCAAGCGCTGGTGACGCAGGTGTCCGAGCGGTGTGGGAGAATCAAGACCCATGCTGCGCCTCGTTCCAGGCACTCTCCGAGGAGATGAGGAGGGTTTTCGATCGGGCGGTGGCGGGTAGGGAGGCGGCCAGACTACTCGCCGATCTCCGCCAAGGTCACGGTTCGGTGTTGGAATATTCCATCCAGTTCCGCACCCTGGCTGCAGAGTGCCGATGGAACGAGGAGGCGCAGTGGGACAGATTCCTGCATGGGTTGGCTGACCGTATTCAGAGGGAAATTTATATGCTGGACCTTCCCACTAGTCTCAATGGACTGATCGAATTAGCACTTCGAGTGGATGCTCGGCTGAGCAGAATGGGCCGCTTCCAACATGACCATCCAGTTCGCGCCATGGAGACCAGACGTTCAGAGTACCTGGATACGGTCAGTCCCCCATACGATCCGGAGCCCATGCAGGTGGGTAGAGCTCGGCTTTCCCGGGAGGAGAAGGAACGGCGGAGATCCCAAGGACTGTGCCTTTACTGCGGGAGGGCGGGCCACTTCATCCACTTATGCCCGTTAAAAGACCAAGCCCGGTAGTAACTATGAGGCTACTATCGGGTGGGATCTCCACCGAGAAGACCTCATCCTCACCATCATCATCTACTCTCCTTCCGGTAAGACTAAGGTGGGCAACCTACACTCATGACACCCAGGCCTTATTGGATTCGGGGGCTGAAGGTAATTTTATGGATTTAGAACTGGCTCACTACCTCCACATTCCTACCACCCCCCTCAGATAACTGTCAATGCTCTCAATGGACAACAACTTCCCAGTATTTCTCATGCCACTGAACCCATTACCCTCATCACGTCTGGCAACCACACCGAAACTATAACATTCCTCCTCATGAACTCTCCCCTGGCACCTATCGTTCTTGGTCATCCTTGGTTCACTCAGCACAATCCTAGAGTCGATTGGGGGCACAATTCTGTATCTATGTGGAGTAATACTTGTCATGAGTCATGTTTAGTGTCTTCGTGTTCGTCTGTACCTGTGTCTGTTTTTCAGGAGGAGAGAGTGAATTTATCTAACGTGCCCGAAGAGTACAAAGACCTGAGAGAAGTGTTCAGTAAGTCTCGTGCTGCTTCTCTCCCTCCACATCGTCCCTATGACTGTGCCATAGACTTAGTACCAGGTGAGTCTCCGCCTAAGGACAAATTATATTCACTTTCTGTACCAGAGAGGGAGGCTATGGAGAAATATATTTCTGATTCTCTAGCATCCAAATTCATTAGACCTTCCTCATCTCCAGCGGGGGCGGGGTTCTTTTTTGTGGGGAAGAAGGATGGGTCTCTGCAACCGTGCATTGACTATCGAGGGTTGAACAACATCACGGTAAAGAATACTTATCCTTTGCCGTTGATGTCTTCAGCTTTCGAACGATTGCAGGGAGCATCCATCTTCACAAAATTGGATTTACGTAATGCTTATCATTTGGTTCACATAAGGAAGAGAGATGAATGGAAGACCGCGTTTAATACCCCAAGGGGGCACTTTGAATATCTTGTTATGCCCTTCAGGGTTATCCAACTCCCCCGAGGTCTTCCAAGCACTTGTCAATGACGTGCTGAGAGATGTGGTCGATCAGTTCATATATGTCTACCTGGATGACATATTGATCTTTTCCTCTTCTCTCCAGGGAACACGTTCAGCACGTCAGACGAGTGCTTCAGAGGTTGCTAGAGAATGGGCTTTTTGTCAAGGCGGAGAAATGCGTTTTTCATGCACAGTCCGTCCCCTTTTTAGGGTACATCGTCTCGTCTGAGGGAGTGCGTATGGATCCTGACAAGGTTAAGGCTGTGATAGATTGGCCAAGTCCAGATTCCCATAAGGCCCTACAGAGGTTTCTGGGATTCGCCAATTTTTATCGACGTTTTATTCGTAACTTCAGCCAACTAGTCGCTCCTCTGACCGCCTTGACCTCCCCCAGAACGACGTTCAGGTGGTCCGATACAGCGGAAGCTGTATTTGCCAAACTTAAGAGCCACTTCGTTTCGGCTCCCATCCTCGTTGCCCCTGATCCAGCACGTCAGTTCGTGGTGGAGGTCGACGCGTCAGAGGTGGGAGTAGGAGCAGTTCTTTCCCAACATTCTGCCACAGACGATAGGATTCACCCTTGCGCGTTTTTTTTATCATCATTTATCACCTGCCGACATAATTATGACATTGGTAACAGAGAGTTGTTGGCAGCCAAGTTAGCACTGGAGGAATGGCAGCACTGGTTAGAAGGGTCAGGGGTACCTTTTATCATGTGGACCGATCACAAGAACCTAGAATACATTAGAACTGCTAAAAGACTCAACTCTAGGCAGGCTCGGTGGGCACTTTTTGTCGGTCGTTTTGACTTTTCTCTTTCGTACCGCCCGGGTTCCAAGAACATCAAATCCGACTCTTTATCTTGTATTTTTGATCATTCCGAACGCCCGTCTTACTCCCGAGTGTATTTTACCCGAGACATTAGTGGTCTCCACTCTCAGATGGGAGGTCGAATCGAAGGTCATGAAGGCCTTAGAAGGGATAACGCCTCCGCCCGATTGCCCACCCAACCGGTTATTTGTGCCTGAGGAGTATCGGTCTGAAGTCATTCAGTGGGGTCATTGCTCCAGTATAGCTTGTCATCCAGGAGTTAATCGTACCAGTTTTTTTGTTAAGCAATGATTCTGGCGGGCCTTAAGGATACATCAGAAAGCTATGGTGGAGTACGCCCACAACTCGTTACCAGTGTCAGACACGGCCAACCGACCCCCAGATGGGTTACTATAACCGCTGTCAGTCCCTTCGAGACCCTGGTCCCACATCGCGCTAGATTTTGTTACCGCCCTCCCGCCCTCCCAGGGCAAGACTGTCGTGGACCGGTTCTCGAAGGCGGCTCATTTTATCGCCTTGCCCAAATTACCTTCAGCCAAGGAGACAGCGGTTGCTGTCGTAGATCACGTCTTTCGTTTACATGGCCTCCCGATGGACGTGGTTTCCGACAGGGGTCCCCAATTTGTGTCCAAATTTTGGCAAGAGTTTTGTAGATTATTGGGGGCGACTTTTTAAACGAGTTTGGGGGCGAGTTTTTTGTTAAAACTTGTATCTCAAAAGTAAATCAATTGCTATTTCGTGGTCTACAACATGAAATAAGAAAAGTATCTGCTAAATGAATAAATGTAAATGTAAATGAAAGAATCCCATTATAGCATGTACATAAAAAATGTAGAAACATTGGACACAAAAATGTGGCACCATTTTGCAGCAGCAAGCATCAAGACAAAAAAGGAACCTCAAGGTTGATCTAGGTAAATGTGTGCAAATGTATAGGGCTCCATTCCTATATTTGCCTGGGGCCCCCAATTCACTAAATCCACCCCTGGTGAATAATTGTGTGGGATAGAACCAGTTCTCCTGCTCATCGGAAAACAGTCAAATACTGAAAGACAGAACCAATCAATCACAGACAGCGTTCGCTGCTGACACATGGCTCACAGTGCTCATTCAAATAGGGCTGCGTTTGCCAAAAGCAAATAAATCTTAAGTAAATCTTAAGAAACCATTGCCACATTATTACATTACATAACATTGTTACTATATAAAAAAATTATTCTGAAAAATGCATCGCGGTTTCCACACAAATATGAAGCACCAATAGTAATAAATGTTTCTTGAATGATATTAGAATTATTTCTGAAGGATCATGTGACACTGAAGACTGGAGTAATGATTCTGAAAATTCAGCTTTGGTCACAGATGCATTTTAATTTACATTTTAAATATATATATAAAAAAGAAAATAGTTATTTTTATAATTATATTTCACAATATTGCTGCTTTTACTGTTATTTTTTATTTTTATTTTTTAAATACATTTTCAAATAAGTGCAGCTTCGGCGAGAATGAGACTTAAAAATAATATTACACAATCTTACTGGCCCCAAACGTTTGTGTACATGTAATATTTATTTTAAATTGGCTAGTTTGTGCAAGTAATTTTTTTTAAACTGGTTGTTAAAAGTTCAAATGGATTGTGTTATATTCTGTAATTGCTGTTAATAAATCTGTCAGAAAAAAATATGCTAAAGTTTCACCAGGTACAACAGCCTGGCAGCCTTTTACAAAAATTAACCATGGTTTTATTACAGTAACCACAGTTTACCACAGTATTTGTAGTAAAACTGCAGAAATCACAAATTTACCATGGTAATAATAATACATTTTAGTACTTATGTAACACCATGTTTATTTTTCATGAGGTACCCTCAAAGTTTCACCTTTGTAACTTATCTACCCTAAAAGCATGCATACTTGTATGGTACTAATATGCTCCCTTTAGGGGTATAGTATATTTTATTTCTGACAGTGTAAACAAAAAAGTGAAATGTGAAATGTTAATAAAACATGACTTTAAAATCTATTATTAAGTGAGTATAATTACTGATTATATTCTTTTAATAATTGAAAAGATCAGTTTAGTTTAGTTTAGAGGTATCGGTATCCATATCATAAATATAAATATTAGTATTGGATCAAAAATAAAGTAAGAGGTATCGCCCATCCCTAAAAATGTCATTGCGTCACCAGTCAGAATTAATGATGGAGCAGAGCCATTAGGCTCTGCAATGGAGGGGTTGCAATACATTTTGTTATTATACAAATTAGAGTATTTATGAATGTTTATGGTGATGAATGTTATATTTGCATATTGTATTGTATGAATATGTGAAACTAAGTAAAACTGACGAGAAACAGCTGAGGCTCTGTAATTTTTTATTTTATCATATTTACCTCAGGAGAGCTAACTTTGAGGCTGCATGAGGAAAATAAATTGACTATATTTATTAGATACATAATTGTAAATGTATTTTATATGTGTTTAAATTGGAAATAAAATAAATTACAATATTTTATATAATAATCTGCGTGCCCCGTCATTGCCTTTCTTTGATGACGTTCCAGGGTGTTCCAAATAAGTGATTATTGTCAGTGAAGTACACTTCAATGGATATCCATCTTGATATCAGATATCCATCTGGATATCTTCCATCTTTATTTGACCCTCTAACTTTTGCACTCACTATTCTAATTCTATTTAAAAAAAAATATATACCATTCTAATCTTTTTGTATTCTATCTATTTTCTTTTTTTATTATACAATTATAAAAAAGACCTCTAAGACTAGCTTGCTCTATTCTTTTTCTATTCTATCTGTTTTCTTTTTATTATATTATTTAAAAGCCCTTGCTACGTATACTGCATTTAGGCTAACTGAGACTTGTTATAGCACTTATATATCATTGCTCTTTTGTTGTTTTTGATTGCTTCCATTGTCCTCATTTGTAAGTCGCTTTGGAGAAAAGCGTCTGCTAAATGACTAAATGTAAATGTAAATGTAAAATGATATGTCCTGTATAAAATCAATATGGGAGCATATTGATTTTATTTTTACTATATTGAACACATAGTTGAATCAATAAATAGGTATTGTGCACTGTTTATAATACTAATCACAATTATAATGAAATCAATTTTATAAGACGTATTAGAGAAGTTCATTTTCACGTGATTGCATTTTGGAGTCTTTGCTTGTTTGTTTGTTGATGGAGTCTCCAAAATGCGTGCCGTTAAAGCCCTTTCACGCGACTGCAGCATGCGGTAAACCTGAGAGATTTTAAAACATCTAGAGATCAAGTCTGCCCTTTGAACACAAGGCTCTCCAGATGTAGGGATGAATGGGAAAGTTATCAATGGATCTGTCAAGTGAAGATACAGTGACAGCCACATCCATGCTTCTAAAGGTATAGGCCTATTGTTTTATTAAAATTTGGTTTGTCTGTTAAAAAAAAAAAAAGAGCTGAAATATTTAGACAAAAATGAGACAAATAATTACATAATAATGTAGTCCTAATTTAAGCAGATTAATAATAAAAAAAGATAAAAATTCATCCCATCCTGGTAACAGCTGCAGAACTATCAAAAAAGATTAATAATAATTAATAATAATTAATAATAAAATGTAAAATAACAATATTAAGGTGTTCTGTTGCAAATTTTACATAGCCTACTTGAGCATGTTTTCTCATGGTTAACTGTTGAGCTATGAATTCCTCACTGATTATTTGAGAGATATGAGTGGGTGTCCCTTATTTTGCCTCGCTAAAGGTGTTAACCCTACTTACCAGTGACCGAATTCGTGTACAAGATCTACTGGTTAACGAGCTCGGGAGCTAGGGAGCGGATTGAGACGCACCCTTTGTTCCCCCAAACAGAGTTCCTAGAGCTAAAACCGTTCATAATTCCTGCGATGCGAACCAGGGGGCAAGGAAGTCGACCGGAAGTTGAAGTCGGCCGCGTGCCGCCATCTTGTAGCAGAACTTCACTTGCGTTAGCATCCCATTGACTCCCATTCATTTTTGCGTCACTTTGACAGAGAATAACTTTACATCTGAGGCGTTTAAAGACTCCATTTGTCCATTATTTATTTCTAAAGATACACGACAATGTATAAAGGGCTCCATTACCTTCTATGTTACATTATGGCCCCGTAGAAACAGTTTTTTGTAAAAATAGGCTAACGATTGCGTCATAACCACTCGACTCTCTGTCGCACATTAGAGAAATTACCGTACAGACAGGAGGAGAAGCTCGCAGGCAATCGGGGAGACGTCAATAGATATGGCGTACTGGTGTTACATTTTAAAATACTATACAAAATAATTAATCAGAATTCTTACTCCTGCTCACTCACACCAAAGAACTCCCCGCTCAAGCTCGCCGTCTCTGCAAGATTAACGATGGCAGTTTGCACGCACAGCTACTAGAAGATTTACATCTGTCAGACAGGTTGCTGACGTCATCAAGCTTAGTTTGAGTCTGCGCGTCAGAAACGGAAGTGCTAAAAATCGCTAAAAATGGGCTTCACTTGTCTCAATTGAGTTCCAATGGGGTCGCTGTGTCCATTTCTTTTACTGTCTATGATGCGAACACGCCAAAAAGCGGGTACTTCCGCCTAGTTTTCACGTGACGTCACACACTCATAGGAACGCCCACCTGGAGGGCAAAACGAAGCTTTGCTGCACTGACTGCCAGTTATTTTTACGCAGTTTGCATTAAGTAGTAATGTAGTAAAACGCAGATATTAAAAGATGAAATTCAGCAAACACCTTATTGATGATGTATATTTTGTACAGTCAAGCAGATGAAGCTAGAATATAAACGCAATGTGCAAAGTTTCACGTTAAATTGTTTCCAAAAGAAAACCATTATAAGGAAAACACTGAACTATTAAGCGGATTGCGTTCATATTCCGACCTCATCTGCTTGCCTATGTAAACTATGCATCATTAATATAGTGATTGCTGAATTTCATCTTTTAATATTACTGGTTTAAATATATTAAGGCACTTAAGTGTTTTTTTACAACGTTTGTCTCACTGTTTAATGATTGAAATATTGCGCGGGTGGTTAATATGGATTGCAAATGGCTAAAACTTGCATTTTGGCCACATACCTTTGTTGTTGTTTTTTTTGAGAGGTGATCTAAATATTTGCCTCTGTGAAACAGATGGAAAAATTGATAGGCTTGTGCTGCAGTTCTGTGGATGTTTTGCTCTCTAGGGCTTAGAGCCAGTCACGTGACTGAAAGTTATCAATAGTTCAAAGAACTATGAAAGGTTCCTCCGGTTCGAAAGCCCCTATGCACGAATGTGTTCTAGGTTTGCGGAGGTGAATTTTCTTGTGGTTTTTGTTTATCGGTCAGCCGCGTGGTGGCGATGATAACTACAGAAAACCAGACTGTTCGGAAAAATACTGAGACAAGGAGGCGGAGCATTGTTTTTCTCTTCACTGCGGCCAGTCAGTCTATGATGGGGCAGATTCAGCAGCAGTGGATCCGTGAGTCTGGACTTGGTCTAATCACTGCTCGGTTTTGATTCAGAGAGATCACTTAAGTCATGGATATTTCAGAACCCACAAATCCTAACATCTAGAACCTACAGAACATCTTTCACATTCATAAGGACTGCTTTAACTTCTGCTACGAATTATCTGTTTTCAGTTCCTTATATTTGTTTCAGTAAGTAAAAACAAAGCTTAAATCACTGCTACAAAATGTGTCTGAAATTAGATATTGTTTAAACAATGTAGAAATTGAATAACGTTATATTATTTTCAACCAGCAGATCACCGCTAAACTCGCTAATTCTGCTTGCTAAACAGTTAGCACGTTAGCCGTCTCCCATAATAATCGTTAATGAATGTATGTGCCTTGTTTTAATAACGATATATCAAATTATAGAGGTATTAAATAACAGATTTTTAAGGAATAAATAAAATGAGTTTTGTGTTTGAGTTTAAAGTGAGGGACGTTAAGAGATGGTATTGGGCGTGCTAACCGGCTAATTGCATTAGCTACAGAGCTGAGACGTTCATAATATAAAAGTTTTAAATGCGGAGAAACAAGAAGACATTACAGTTATTTTGAGAGACAGTTTTATGGCTGGCATGGTATAATGAAAAAATGTTTATCAACTTAGACAACGCAGGTTGAGTTATGATTATTTTATGTCGCTGTCATTTTGTTTACAAAGATCACACCCAAAACATGCTAGTATATGCAGTTTCATCCAGTTTAACGTCAGTGTAACACACTAATGGGTTATATTTCTTAGTGATAGCAGTACTTTTTGTACTAGATCACTGTGTTTGTATGGTATATGATATTATTGACAGTAATATCGCTGTTTTACTTCATCATTGGGTAGTGTTTTTTTTTCATTTTTTTTTCATGAATTACCAGTTGTACGCTTCCCTTGTTATCTGTAAAACACGATGTACCTTGATTAAGGGAAGTATTTCCTAAATGCCCAATAAGATGTCCACATAGTACATGCCATAGAAATAACAAATCACAAGTCTGTTTGTGTTGGCATTGGGCAGGTAGGTTTGCGGTTATAACAATTAACTTGTTTTGTTACTAGGACAGACATAAAAAAAGTTGTCAAAATTTAAAAGCTTTCATTTGCAAGTTAGAGAATAGTTCACATAGCTCTGTCTACAACATAAATCTGATTGTACATAGGGAAACAAACCTCCCTAAAGATTTTTTAAACGTATCTTCTTATTCTGACATCTGTTTGTATTATCAGGCAACAAAATCAACATAAAAATGCGTGAAGTGGACATTTCTGAAATCCCTTTCCTTCCAGAATGCCACTAGACAATTTCTTCATTACATATTAAAGATTCTTGCATTCTTTGCTCAAATGTAGGTATTTGCTTATAGAAATTGATGTGTTTCCACATACTGTGCTTGTTTATGTATGTTATGTAATATTACTAATTCTGAGAAATCAGGCCAAATCTGCTGGGTTTATTACATAAGATGGAATGTTTGATTGCTTTCCTGGCTTATTTTTTTTTAGGTTGTCAGCACCATTGTAGGCTCCACCATGGTGCAGAAGTATCAGTCCCCAGTGAGGGTGTACAAACATCCTTTTGAACTGGTCATGGCAGTAAGTGTGAACCACAGACTTAACACTCAATAGCATTTTATTATTGTGGCCACACAATAATAATACATTGTACTTTTCCGTGTATATAAATGTAATATACAGTACAGTTTGTCACCCTGTAGGCACATTGAGACCCGTGGGTAGTTCTCATTTGCAGTATGCAACAGCAGGGCTTCATGAGCCAGCTTCCATTACACTCTGAAATAATAGCCTTTCATGCTGTTGGTTAATACCACACTTTAATAGTTTTCCACTTTTAGTAACTAGTTTCCAGCATTGTTATCTTTAGGTTAGTAGCAAAATGTTTTAGAGCAGCATAGTGGAGCGTATCTTTGCCTGCTTAACTGTTCTGATGGCAGCAGTGAGCTTGTTTGTAATAATTTGTTGTCTGAAAAACAGAAAGAGCAGAGAGCTAAGTTTATTTTTTAGCTTTATTAGGCAATTCTCATCAAAAGTTGAATAAATTAATCTGCAATAATTTAAATGTAATACAGTTTTCAATTAGGCTGTTGCTATGTTCCAAAAAGTATGGATGCAGCAAAGGTCCTTTCTCACCAAATGCAAATATTTAGCTTAAAAGGATACTCCACCCCAAAATGAAAATTTTGTCATTTATCACTTACCCCCATGTTGTTCCAAACCTGTAAAAGTTTTGTTCGTCTTCGGAACACATTTTAAGATATTTTGGATGAAAACCGGGAGGTTGAACCACTGATGGCAGATGGACTATTCTGACTATGTCTTTCATACGTTTCTGGACTTGACAGTGTTATTAACTTGGCAGTCTATGGAACAGTCACAGGCCTCCCGGTTTCCATCCAAAATATCTTAAATTGTGTCTCGAAGATGAACAAAGCTTTTACGGGTTTGGAACAACATGTACCCCTAGCCCAAAATGACAAAATTTAAATTTTGGGGTAGAGTATCCCTTTGAAGTTTTTGAATCGAAACAATGGATTCTTATGGAGTTACACACATCAAATAAGAACATTTACTCGCCGATTTTTATTATTATTTTTTCTGCAATGAATGTTGAATTTTTTTACCAGCAAATAAAATTTGAGCCTTGCATATCCATCTATGCTGCTGATTTGGTGACATCAGTATTTAGTTTTTTTAAAAAGTTTATTACTGAAATTAATGTTGCCCTTGTTTCTCCTGTATCCTGTTCTTCTTTTATCCAGAATGGCAGCTCTCTATTGTACAGACGTGAATTTGCATTTCCTATAGCTTATTCATATTGCTTTCAGTGTGTAAATGTAGGTAATTAAATTATGTTGCCTTCTAGGCTGCTTAATTTTAACCAGATTTTAAAGGCTGCATTGCATGTTTCCTCAGAGAAGGCAATCTCAGAATACACTAGGGGTGGGAATCACCAGAGGCCCCACAATACGATATTATCACAATACTTGTGTCACGATACAATATTATTGCGATTTTAAATATATTGCGATACAGTGATATATTGTAATTTATTACCCTTTTCCAACTTCAAATTATGTCCCCAAACGAAAACTTTGGCAACATCTGTTTTAACTAAAAAGAAACATTTCTCAGTTTGTATATCTCCAATTTTATTGTTGCAGTGCAAAATGGGATTGTCAAGCAGACAAACTGACCAACGCTTTCATGAAAACCTGCCATAAATGTTGTATGCACCTGGCATACTCAACTATTTGTATTACAGTCTAGTCTAGTACACCTTAATTAAATGTATACAGGTATGCACTGCTGTGCTAATTACAGGTATTTTGAACAATGCAACTTGAACTTGAACCCTTCAGAAATTGGGGCATTTGAAAGTAAATTACTGTTAAATTTTAAATAAATAAACATAGTCTTACATTTAAAATAAAAATGTTATATTTAAATTAAACACAACATACTCTTAAAGTAAACAATGTGCTACAACAGGTATACTATGCATTGCTGTGCTCTTAGAATATTTAACTTTCATTTATTCCATAGTCTGTTGGAATTCTTGATTCTGATTGGCTGGCAGGTATGCATTAAAACCGTTTAATGCTTGGGTAGTTCCAAGTCAATTTAATTACTGTTCTATATTAATGCACTGCTGCTTTAATTGACACACACAAACACTCGCACAGAGAGAGGGAGAGAGAGAGATCCCGCTGCCCAGAACACATAAACGTTCAGGAGAAGGCCAACATAAACTTGTCAATGCTGCCCCGCTACTTTTATTAATAAAATGGCTTAGATACTGGATCACTGCATTATATTCCTCAGCAATGAGGAGGTAAAATCTGTTTTAGTAAAACTTACAGCTAAACTCACAGCTTAATTTTTTGTAGAGAGAGATCAGGGCTGGGCGATATATCGCATGCGATTGTCACGCGCATTTCGTCAGTAAAGCCGGTTTCCTGATTAACGCTAAATCTCCATCACCTGCTTTCAAATGGAGCGGCATTTAATAGACAGAGCCGTAGATCACTGACAAGCTATGCAATATCGCGTTCATTATCGAAGGCGATTCATGTGCATGTGTAAGTGATCTACGGCTCTGTCTATTAAATGCCGCTCCATTTGAAAGCAGGTGATGGAGATTTAGCGCTAATCAGGGAACCGGCTTTACTGACAAAATGCGTGTGACAATCGCATGCGATATATCGCCCAGCCCTAAGAGAGATGCACAGACGCAGGTTATTCACACACACACAACTGTAATTTTTCTCTCTCTCGAACAAACGATCGATAATTAAAATAAATGTTATAATTCTGTAATTCTATAATTACATAACTGACAAAAATAACCATAATTTTTACCCATTCGGTCAAATATTGTGCTGCAAAGAGCAATACTTTTTAGTATGAGTTTAACTTGGCAAATGACCTTGGAATAAAGGCCCCTGTATACTTCACTTTCCGCGTACCGTTCCGTCTCGCGCACAGCCGCGTCCGCACAGCTTTTAAAGTATACTCAACTGTGGATGAGTGCGGACGGATGAGCTCGACACATGCGCAGTACCACCCACTTGACTTGCGCTCTGTCTCAACATTCACCTCGTGCATGCACTGTTGTACGTGCACCGTCCGCGTAGTCTAAAAAATTGGCTGCACGCAGACGGGGTACGCGGCTGTCAACGAGCCCTCCTGATGACGATAATGACGTAATTGAGCGGACGACTGAAGGATACTTTGGCCTTAAGCAGGATAATCAACGGCTTGCCGCGCTTTAAATGAAAAATCAACACCACCATCTAATGGACTGGAAAGAAATTGTTTAATAAAAGTATATAGTATAATAAAAGATCGATACTTGGCGTCCTTGTATCGATACAGTATCGCTGCGGAAAATATCGCGATACTATGCTGTATTGATTCCCCTCCCCACCCCTAGAATACAGTAGATTAATTTAATATATAATAAAAATGTAACATGTTTATTTTAAATACTTTTATTTTCTTCAATACTAGAAAGTATGGATAAAAACAGTACTGGTTTTAATAACAGTATTGCTACTAGGTCCTGATACCGGTATTGATATTGACATCATTTCAGCCCTGGTTTGCACTGACACATAAGCCTCCCAAAAAAAAAAGGGTTTATTTCACAACTTTATTCTGAAGACCTTGAGATGACACCCAAATGCAGCTGTGTGTTTTCTGCTCATGCACACATGACTGCTGTCTAAAATAGCTGTGGCTGCTTGAGGGATTTGTGAATTTGTGAATCTCGCTTATGGAAATGTCTGTAGTGGGCTAAGAAAAATAGGCCACTGAACACAGGGTGCAGCTCCAAAGAAAGAACACAGACATATTCCCTTCCAGTAATCACATTAAGCTTTGTTACTTCTTATAAGAAACAGCAATTTTCAGCATTCGTATTCTGTTAATTTTATCACAAAATTCAGACAATAAATAGTGTTTTGGAACTCTTTAATCTAGAGAACGAACAAAAAAATTCTTCCCTCATATGCAACGCTATCAACATATAAAAACAGATTCCGATCTTGTTTATTTTTCCCGCATATGGCACGTGTGCGTGCTAGAGACGCGGCGGGCTTCACTGCACAGAATTTGCACTGTGAGACACATGCACATTGCTTGACAGTCTGTGCTTCCACTCGCCGTGTTTTACTTTAGATATGCTTTAATTTTTGCCGTTTGGAATACAGTACTATTAGATGCACGAAGCTCGCGCACTGACAGACTTTCACGTGCGCTTTGTGTTTGTTGTCCTGAAGCCAGAGGTGGAAAGTAACGAATTACATTTACTCTCGTTACTGTAATTGAGTAGCTTTTTTGTGTACTTCTACTTTTTCAAGTAATTTAAAAAAATTGTAATTTTACTTTTACTTGTGTATATTTTGTTTGAAGTATTGTACTTCGCTACATTTTAAAACGCATTAATTACTGAGTAAAAAAAAAAAAAAAATCGCTCCCTGGAAACTACTACAGTAAATAATGGGCCGGAGAGCAAACTGGCGCTAAAATCACAAGAAAGATGCAGACGGATAAAACAGGCGTTAGTGGTGCAGACACCGCTGAAAACAAAACCCCGTAGTATTCTGCTGAAGTTAAACTCGAAGGAAATTAAGTGAACCCCTGGCCATATTTATGCTCTATTATGCGGTGTAGCCTAAGCTGTGTTTGCCTAGGGAGACCAAGCTAGCAGTTTATAAAATGTCGACATCAACCCTTTGCAAGCATGTAGAGGTAAGGTTAATACTTGCATTGTTGCATTGGTGGTTAAAATGAAGCTTTGACAGTTTAGCAAAAGGTTTTGCACAAATTAGCCAAAAAGACAGTGGTGCCGGGTGTGCGATCTGCGATAATATCGTAATTGTTGTTTTAACGATGTGTGATTTGACTTTATTAGTATTTTGCCAAACACCAAACAAAACACTCCTACAGAGTGCCGTGAAGTCTAGTAGATTAGACTAGTGCACGCGCATTTAGTGCACGTTCTTTCACTGCCTGATTCAGTCTGTTAAAATGCATTTAAAACGATCACAAAATTAATGATATAGGGGCAGAAAAGGTATATATTTATATAATTTCATATAGTAAATCAATATCACACGAAGAGTGGTTTTTTTCTTCCAAAAATCTTTTTTATTATATATATATATATATATATATATATAATTTTTTTTTTTTTTTTTTTTTTTTTTTTTTTTTTTTAAACAACAGTTCAGTAAACAAGAAGTTAATTTAGAGACTTGCAGTTTAGACACCATATTGCCTGTTTTTTGACAACAAATATAATTCCAAACTCAGCCACCATAGCACAGGTTTGCATCTCTGAGGAATGATGGTGTTTCGTTCCTGAATGAATCAACCGTTTAAATGATTCGGTTCAATCGCATTGGCTCACTTATTAACAGTGAATTGCTGACACATACTGGCCATTTTAATTTCACATTTAATGTATTATTTTATTATTTTTTATAATTTCAAATGAGTACTCAACATTTTATGTCTTATATATCAAAACATTTGTAACTGCAGGTTAAGTGCATTCATGTCCTGCATTAAGCAGTGTGTAAATACATCTAAATGCCACTTCAGAGGAAGCTTCTCTGCATTGAAAAGATGAATTTTGTTGATACTGATTTAATTTGCCTGGTAACAGCCCAAATGCCTTATTATTATAAATAAATGATTCCTTCAACTGGTTTGAGATTTAAAGGCCTATTCCGGGGGTGTCAGACAGTTCCTGGAGGGCCATAGCCCTGCAGAGTTTAGTTCCTGCTCCAACACACCTACCATGTAGTTTTCAAATAAGCCTAAATGATTAGATTAGCTGGATCAGATATGTTTAATTAGGCTTATATCTAAACTGTGCAGGGCTGTGGCCCTCCAGGAACTGAGTTTGACACTCTTGGTCCCATTTTTGCCTCCCTCCCACTGTTAAAATGTAACTAAGTAATTTTTACTCTGAGTAAATTTTAAACAAAAACAAGCTACTTTTTACTTTTACTTGAGTGGATTTTTAGACTGGTACTTTTACTTGTACTTAAGTAAAATTTCATTAATGTAATGGTACTTTTACTTGAGTAGAATATTTTCGTACTCTTTCCACCTCTGCCTGAAGCTCAGTTGTGGCTGCAGTTAAATGCACTTGCATTTTCGAAATACTTTTATACGAAATTGATGTACACACAGTCAGTTATGTTTTCAGAGCAGGGATAAAACATCTGATATTGAAATAGATCTGTGCATTAGTGTGAATGCAGCCTATTAAAGCTGTCACCGTCTTTGATCTCATAAGTAATGATCAAACGGACACTTAAAGAACACTTATTTAAAATAAGTAATTGTTTTAAAAAATAGCCTGCTGTGCTTATATAATAAAAAAAAAGCACAAAATAAATTTCATAAAAAATTTATATGAAAATGTAGCCATGTGCAGTAATATTGAAAACTGAGAATGTGACGCATCGTGATATTGAGTTGATAATGATAATTAAATTGAATTGTGAAACGAGTGAAGATTCACACCCCTGTTTTTAAGATGTAAGTACAGACATACAAACCCGATTCCAAAAAAGTTGGGACACTATAAAAATTGTGAGTAAAAAAGGAATGGAGGAATTTACAAATCTCATAAACTTATATTTTATTCACAATAGAATATAGATAACATATCAAATGTTGAAAGTGAGACATTTTGAAATGTTCCAAATATTGGCTCATTTTGGATTTCACGAGAGCTACACATTCCAAAAAAGTTGGGACAGGTAGCAAAAAGAGGCTGGAAAAGTTAAATGTACATAAGGAACAGCTGGAGGACCAATTTGCAAATTATTAGGTCAATTGGCAACATGATTGGGTATAAAAAGATCCTCTCAGAATGGCAGTGTCTCTCAGAAGTCAAGATGGGCAGAGGATCACCAATTCCCCCAATGCTGTGGGGAAAAATAGTGGAGCAATATCAGAAAGGAGTTTCTCAGAGAAAAATTGCAAAGAGTTTGAAGTTATCATCATCTACAGTGAATAATATCATCCAAAGGTTCAGAGAATCTGGAACAATCTCTGTGCGTAAGGGTCAAGGCCGGAAAACCATACTGGATGCCCATGATCTTCAGGGCCCTTAGACGGCACTGCATCACATACAGGAATGCTACTGTAATGGAAATCACAACATGGGCTCAGGAATACTTCCAGAAAACATTGTCGGTGAACACAATCCACCATGCCATTCGCCGTTGCAGGCTAAAACTCTATAGGTCAAAAAAGAAGCCATATCTAAACATGATCCAGAAACGCAGGCGTTTTCTCTGGGCCAAAGCTCATTTAAAATGGACTGTGGCAAAGTGGAAAACTGCTCTGTGGTCAGACAAATCAAAATTTGAAGTTCTTTTTGGAAAACTGGGACACCATGTCATCCGGAGTAAAGAGGACAAGGACAACCCAAGTTGTTATCAGCGCTCAGTTCAGAAGCCTGCATCTCTGATGGTATGGGGTTGCATGAGTGCGTGTGGCATGGGCAGCTTACACATCTGGAAAGGCACCATCAATGCTGAGAGGTAAATCCAAGTTCTAGAACAACATATGCTCCCATCCAGACGTTGTCTCTTTCAGGGAAGACCTTGCATTTTCCAACATGACAATGCCAAATCACATACTGCATCAATTACAACATCATGGCTGCGTAGAAGAAGGATCCGGGTGCTGAAATGGCCAGCCTGCAGTCCAGATCTTTCACCCATAGAAAACATTTGGCGCATCATAAAGAGGAAGATGCGACAAAGAAGACCTAAGACAGTTGAGCAACTAGAAGCCTGTATCAGACAAGAATGGGACAACATTCCTATTCCTAAACTTGAACAACTTGTCTCCTCAGTCCCCAGACGTTTGCAGACTGTTATAAAAAGAAGAGGGGATGCCACACAGTGGTAAACATGGCCTTGTCCCAACTTTTTTGAGATGTGTTGATGCCATGAAATTTAAAATCAACTTTATTTCCCCTTAAAATTATACATTTTCTCAGTTTAAACAATTGATATGTCATCTATGTTGTATTCTGAATAAGATATTGAAATTTGAAACTTCCACATCATTGTATTCTGTTTTTATTCACAATTTGTACAGTGTCCCAACTTTTTTGGAATCGGGTTTGTATAAAGTACTTGCGTTACATACAGTAAATAATTTCAACAGTTCTAAAATCAATATTGAATTTGAAGTCTAAATGTACTGTCTAAAGATAATTTAATGCAGCGTCTTTAACCCTCTGCACCCCAGCGCGTTCACTTTCAGTTTTTTCTGATTCACAGAGAAACCTTAAATACTTAGATACAGATAAGACTAAAATCGTTCAAAACTAAAAAGGACTTACTTTTTTGCAAAATAAAAAATAAATAAAAAAAGTGCACTTTTTGCCGTCTAGGTCTCCGTGAGCAACTTTCTACATGTCACAAACTAAGCGAAATTTGACACAGAGACATGATAAATATGTCTATAGAAAGCCTGTTTCTACTTTTTAACAAATTCAAATCAAAAATGAATATTATCTGATTATGTAATCAGTATGAAACTAAAGCGAGGTCATAGGCGGAAGGTGAACCAATTCCAGGGTAAGACTAAAACCAGCCAAATGTATTAAACATCATAAAACCGTCTCTTTAGTCAACAGCCAAACATGGGTGTCATGTCTAATAAAATATGTTCAATGGGACTGAATTTGTATTGAACGTGATTACGATTTAATAAAACATTAGAAATTTATAATTAGGCTCTATAACGTTTCCTTTCCAGGGTTATTCAAACAGCAAATAAATTATAGCTAACGTTATATAGAAATGAACTGACATGATCACTAACTTCAGAGGTGTCATGTCCATTCAAAGTGATTTTCTGAGCCAAGTGGATTTTAAATGCAGCTTCCAAAAGACAAAAATAGCCGAATAATATTTTTTTTATATTTGATGCAATCACACCGGTGTGATTAGATCGTTCAGTGCGGCACAGCATCATCTGCTAAATTCAAATCTGCGTTCTCACTGTGGCTGAGCCAGAGACAGACGCGGTTGTACAGTGCTGCTGCCTTATAACAAATCACACATGATTCTGTTGATCTTATGAATGAAATGGCCATTTATATAATTGAATCGTACCTACATTAGTTAAAGTGTTATTTTTACATAAACCTATACGGATTTTACTAGTTGGGCTTTTCTTGCCAAACTGAAATGTATTGTTTAACTTTTCTTAAGCTTTTTTGTTATTCAGATATGTTGTTATTCAGAGTATATCTATTTGTTAACCAAAGGTTAGGGGAGTGCGGGGCACAAAGTAACGCAGGGTTAGTTGTATTACACGTGGTTTGAATATTTCCACACATACTAGCATAACAAAATTTACAGTATATATTAGTTACCATATTAACATTATCTAGAAAAAAATGTGCACCAAAATTAAAAAATCTGAACATTTATTTTACCATAGTAAATTTCATCTCAGTTTTTATTATTCATTTAAAATGAGACAAATCTGGTATTATTTTAATCTCCAATCTGTTATTTATCAGTCTTTTAATGCTTTGATAACTAACAGAAGACACTCACCAGTTTTAAATCCCATTTGCGCATTTGGGGCACGTTGTAACACTGCGTTACAATGTGCTATTCTATGACCTAAGCGATGTAATTTACACTATCTACTTTAATTAATTTTAATGAGAAACAATGAGAAACAGGTGAATAAAGACTGACAGTCAATGTTTAATGTTTAGAAATGATTATTTCAAGACATGTAAAGCATTTTTGCCTGTTATGTGGGTCGTCCCAAGCATTGGTTGCAATGTTCATTGTCAAACTCTAAAATCAGATTATTTTTAATTCTTAAAAAACGCCATTATTTTGTTTGAAAAAAAAAAAATCTTTATTTTATTTTATTAACAAAATATATTAGTTTGTCTTGTATATTTTTTTTCATTCGATCAGATAACATTTTAAGCTGTTAAATGGTCATGTTACAACGTGCCCCTCAGCTGTTACAATGTACCCCACCTACGGGGCATGTTGTCACATTTCACTTCCATTTTTTTGAGGCTAAATAAAGAAAAAAGTATACACTGTAGTTATGAAACAAAGCAACATATTTGTACTAGACAAGTGTAAAATTACTGTGGATAAAAAAATTATATTCTGAACCCCATGTGGATGTACACAAACTGAGGAAGTGAAAAACTGTTACTTTGTGCCCCGCTCTCCCATACATTTTTTATAAAAAATGTTTAAGTATTACAGTTGTTTTAAAGCTAAAAGGCTAAACTATTATATGTTTAACTCAAATTGATAGAATAAAGAGTTTAATTTCTATTAAGGTTTATAGGGATTTTAAGATGTAGCCTAATTAGCGATTTGAATAATTAAGTTACTTGTTGAGTAACTGTTACTTTTCAGACAGAGTAATTAGGAAAGTAATTTAAATACAATATTGATGATGTAACTAGTAATAGTAATTAATTACTTTTTGAAAGTAACTTCCCAACACTGTGTGTGATTATGGCATCTACAGGGTCAGATCGATAGTTGGTAAATTAATACTAAAGAAAAACTTATGTAATATAAGATTACTTCGGCTTCGATATGACAGACACCAAACAAAAAAGGTAACGTTAATTTGCAAGAGCTGCGTCACAACACATATCAATAGCTCCCTTATCGGTTCTGCTTTCAGTACTGGAGAATGAAAGATACATTCTTAGATGTTTTTATTAGTACATGAACGTTATCTTGCACATTTTATCTCCCCAACAGATTCTGATTTGAAAGAAGTTTATAATGCAAGTTCGCTATTCCCAATTCAGAAGACCGCACACACAGCCTGTGTCTCTGAATGCTTCTCATACTTGCTCCTCTCATCCGCGTCTCACGGAGGAGCCATTTACACTTACCGCACACACACAGCCTGTCTCGTAATGCTTGCGCGCGGCTCCGCACCGCTAGCGTCCACGAGCACATCTGGCAATAAGGACGAGGTTGATGCAAGCGTGCAACCTGTGGCAACTCGTGCCTAGCTCTGCATTTAAAACAAGTGTAAATTCAGTCTAACTGCTTTGCTAATTTATTCAGCTAATAGCCAAACATTCCAAACACTAATTCTTAAAATCTCAAATGCTTAAAAATTTATAAATCAGCCTATGTAACCTTTGTAATACTTTAATAATTGACTGAAGTAATACAGTTCTTTATTTGCACAAAATAATCTAACCTTTTCTGTGAAATTCATTCATGGAGATAAGCACTGAAAATACATAGTCATTATGCAGAAGTTAAACAAAAATTTTATGAATTTAGACATTTAGTTGAATGCGCTTGATCACTCTTCCTGTGGCATGCTGTTTTAATGACAGTGAGGAGTGCAATAGGTGCACAATAATTCATATTTAAACTAAACTGCAGATCTCATGCTATGCAAAAATATTTAATCGATAACAAAAATCAACAATGAACACCTACACTTTGGCAAACACCGCTGGATTCGGTATTCAAACATACCACAAATGGTCTATTGTCTGGTTTGAATAGGTCCAATGATTTAGCTTACTGTTCAACCGCAGCTGCATGGAGGTGTTGATGCCGTGTGGAGGCATCTCCACAACATTATGAAAAATACCACTGTATTTGAAATATACAAACCTAACAAAATCCAAAAAAAAAAGCTATCTTGTTAAAATAGGCTACTTTGTCAGAGACGCGCCAAGTCAGACATTTCTATTTACACTGCAATAAATATAGGCTAAAAATAGAAAAAAGATGTTCAACTTATCAGCAAAACTGTGTAAATTTAATTTGATTTGAATTATTTCAAACAATTGAAATACTATTTGGCCAGTGGAAAAGAATGAGACCAACTCTATTTTAAAATATTTATCTGAGAACTATTTTAAACAAAACATTTTTTGTTTTTATGGATTTTTATTTTTATATATATATATATGCTAAAACATAAGTATACTGGATGATTTTTAGCAGTAAAAACTGTGTATGGCACAAATGCAGACCTGCCAACCTGTACGCATTTTGCGTAGCAGGTATGCATTTTGACCTCAAAGTCAAATTTCTCTCCGAATAGCCTATGGTTTATAGTTTCAGTTCATAGCGGCTTGCGCTCGCCCCGTCAGATGCTCTGACAGAAAGGCTGTGTGTGAGGCTGACAGAGTATGATAGCACTAACTCTAAAGTATAATTGGGTAATCAAAATAGCCTTTTTACTCAATTAGTCTGTGCTTTTTATTATTTTCATTTTTAGTTTTAGTAAAGCTGAGCTCAAACTACAGGAGTTTTAAAATCATAACCGATTTTGAAATCTGGTTGCAGCATACACATAAGGAGAATCTTTGCAGATTATCTTCCCTCAAATATTAAACATGCACACACTACAAGATTTGAACATCGTGGCACATCACACACTGCAAGATATCATTAAGATTATCATGCCAGAGGGAGCGCCTAACGTGATCTCACACAGCAGATCATCATTGATTATTATTTTTTTTAGCGTGCTATGAGCTTTCTGCATTCAAAATTGAGGCGATTTCACTCCAGTGCTTCTTTCTCCTTACGGTTGTGATGCGTTTTCGACACATTATACAGACAGTCGTGTTTCTTCAAAATGTCAAGAAACCGTTTCCTCTATCTCCACTATCCAACGAAGCCGTACATCAGCTGTTTTGCGATTTTACGCATTGACTGTTAAAGTACTGACGTAATCATATCATCCCGATTTAAATCCTAAATATCAAACATGTTTGATAATAATCGGGGCTGCCCCGATTTGTGTGCGAGCCAATCAGGAGTTGCAAGATTCGATCGGTGAATGCCTCACACTACCAAATAATCCACACTGAACATCGGGACAGATCGAGGTGCTTGACAAGATGTTTGCTCTGATTCTCGGGAGGAGGAAATCAGGGCTTAATCGGGCTAAAAATCCTGTAGTGTGAGCCTGGCTTAACTTTAACTTCTGCTTTAAAAGGATTATTTTTGTTTTTAGATTGCAATGTTAAAATGTTACAATGTAATGTGATTTTAACCCTTTTATGCACATAATATATGCCTACATGCTTATATTAATTTTATTTGTTTAATCCAAATACAAAAACACAGATATAAAAACTACAACATACACCAAAAAAACCAAAAAAAAAATATGGAGATTATGGAGAATACTCATATCGCCCAGCCCTATACAGACGAGTACTGGAGTTTTAATTAAAGTGTACTGGAGTTTTTTTTTTTTTCCCCTTTTTTTAAAATGGCATTAAAAAAACTAAATAGCAACTAAACAGTTATGATAAGCAGTTACAGTAAAAACAGTAAACTGTTAACCCCCACTCCACCCACCCCTGCCCACCACGTTGATGGTACTCAAAAAAAAAAAATTCCAAGGTTGACAGGTCTGCAAATGGCATTTATAGTCCGTATCTCATGTTTCCTTAATATATTGTACCTTTAACGGTGTTAAATATGCTGTCATGTTGATGGGAATATGCATGGAAATTATATGCAGATGAGGTTATGCATAGTAAAACTAGGCGTTGTAAGCTCCATATATGGTGATTCAGTGTTTCCCACAGCCTTACACTCTATTTGTGGCGCCACTCCCCCGCCCCCATATATACAGTACATATAAATGCAAATTAATTTTCTGCCTAAAGGAGGCGCTTTTAGAGTGGGAGAGATAGGTTTCTCCAGTAAAGGCTATGAAGCAATGCTGAGTTCACAAACGCTGCCTTATCAAGCATTACATGCAAGATGAAATGAAAATTAAATCTTAAATTTTCTAAATACAGTCGGTTTCCTTCTGAAATACAGTGGTATAAAAACACCCGAACTGGTTTTTGATTTTGAAACATGCAGTGCTCATGTTTATTCAGTGAAGTCAAAGCCTTTTGGAAAATCTGTTTGTGGCGGTCAGTTTTGATATTGATTTCGGGGAGGAGACGTGGTGGAGATGCACGTATGCACAATCTTCCCCTGACTGGAATTTATAAAGGGATTTTTGCGCAGGTTCTGGTGTACGCATGGTTTTATAAATCTGATACATCGGAGACATCAGAGTGATACTGGCCTTCAGTCATAAAAAAGAGGCCATTATACAAATTTTAAAAATATGCTTTCTTTGTTGTTTCCACATTAATTTGAAGATTGAATGTTAAATTCTCCATGATGAATACAATGTAAAAATATTTTTAAAAACTTTTGTTTAATGTTCGCAGTTAATTTCAGAATAAAATGTCTGATTAATTAATTTTTTTTAATCGATTGACAGCACTAATATATATATATATATATATATATATATATATATATATATATATATATATATATATATATATATATATAGTTCTGCGTAATGAAAATGTGTGCATTGAATTAATTCAGTCGTGTTCAAATGATCTCTAAACATTTGTCAAGACATCTCTCTGCTTGCATGATAAATATATTTTTAGACATTAATAATTATTTTGGTTTAACACGGCATAGGCTTACTTGTTCAGTGATAACTATGAAAAAAAAAAAAATAGTCATAACGGTCTTATCAAGTAACTGTATGACGTTCTATCCTAATGAAGATACGAATAATTTTGTGATTGTTACAGATACAAATACAGATACAAATACTGGCTGTTACATGAACATTTAAATATATAATGTCATAATTATAAAGTTTTGACAGTTTACATATGTAATTGTTGCATTAGGCTATGAATTAATAAGCATTTATTGATAAGAACTATTTCATGTCTTTTCATTTACAGTAGCATGAACCACGCGTAGTCGAGTAACTCAAGTATTTTTTAAATAAGAAATCGACTAGCAGAAATCAGTAGTCGTGCAACCCCTAATATATATGTGTGTGTGTGTAAGTGTGTGAGACCCGTGCTGGCAAAATGAGTTGGAATGCACCTTATATTGAGCTAAAGGGAAAAATGTCAGTTTTGGTCGAATTTGAGGTTTTCATTAGTTCATCAAGGCCTCTTCTAGTGATCCCAATGCTTTAAATAGTAATTATACATCTAAAATTATCTTTATTTTGTACATGTTACCGTTTTCTCTGCTCACTTCTGGATGACTGCTGCTGCGTCTCACCACAAGTTGTAGTTTATATCCTTGCAAAGCGCAGCATTCCAGGATTATAAATATTATATGTATATATACATATACATTTATTGTAGCAAATTAGCTCAAAAGGTAAATGTATATAAATAATTACAATTAATGATAATTAATTACAATTATTTGTCAGCTGCCAGTAGTAACTGTAGCAGAATTAATATTACCTGCATAATATTAAGAAATTAACGGTAAATCGCATTTGATTGCCATGTGCATCTCGTCAGTAAAGGCGATTCTGTGATTAATAGTACCGGTAAATCGCCATCACGTGCTTTCAGATGGAGCAGCATTTAAAGAGATACTTCATCCCATCCCAAAATTCTGGATTTTGTTTGGGGGTAAGTGATTAATGACAAAATTTTCATTTTGTGGTGGAGTAACCCTTTAATACATAGAGCCGTAGATCACTGACAAGCTACGCAATATCGCGTTTATTAGATGAATCGCATTAGATTATGGACGTGATATTGTGTAGCATGTTAGTGTTTTGATTTATGCCATTTATGTTTTTGTTAATCAGTCCCTCCAGGATTGATGATATTTGTTCATCCTTATACGTTTCCCCCATTTATAAAGCTAAAAGTTTAATTATGTAGGAAAGCAAACTCTTATTTAAAAATAAAAAAAAGATATTAAATTACCACTAGATGGCTGCAGAGATGTACTTACAGGCCATTTCCACTCCCTAATATATATAGTTTTGTATTCATTAAATTATATTTAGACATTATGAACAGGGCTCCAAACTGCGACTAAAACAGTCACATTTGTGACCATAAATATTAATTTGCGAGTGCCGTTTTTGCTGAGGTCGCCACTGGCAACTACCCGCCGAAAGCTCCTAAGGATTTAACCGCTAAAAAAGTTTTCTCCGGCGGATGATTTGCTTCATTCTAGCAGCACCCCGTCTGTGATAAAACGAACTCGGGCTGAAGGTTAATACACACAACTACACCGAGTGTGGACCTGCCGCGTGTACAACAGCTTTCAGCCGAGATCAGCCCATAGGGAAAAAGCCGTCTGTCAGCCAGAAGTGTTTTGTAGACTCGCCGTGGCTCTGGCCCATTATCTTCTCACCGATGCCGAGACTGAACCGACAGAGACGCATTTCAGCCAGAATCAGCCCAAGTGTTATTGCTATCTGGGTCTATATTTACGATATAACTTAAAAATTTGAATGTAATGCCTTTTTTCCTAATTGTTTTGCGATCAAATCTTTTGTTATGTTCACGTATTAAACTGAGACGATGCGCATTAAAGTTTTAGTGGAAAAAGAGAGTTTCAGACAGTCCTCCTCTCTGCCGCACATCAGTGCTGACGCACCCAGTCTGTTAAACGCAGCTCCGCTGTGCAGCGAGAGAGAAATGACGGAGACGTAAGAAGGGAAAGTGCAGAAAATACACAACTTGAACAAACTAGAACAGGTAAAGCTGTCAGCTGTGTGAATATTGGCAATATCGTTAACAATTCTCGTTTATAATAATTACTAATATATGGCTTCTTCTAAACAAGATCTTGGTCTGTGTTCTTTTAATGCATGAACTTCATTATTTGAAGTGCAACTGCCGTCCAGTAATCGCAAAAAGCTCTGTGCTTTGTAACTTTTTAATAAAAAAGTACCAGCTTTAAAAATTATTCTGAATTCATAAACTAAATTCAAAAACAATACAGTTTTGGCGCTCCTTAATGCGGCAGGAACGGTCGCTTTAGCGCCTCAGTTCAAGTCCAAGTGAACCCAATTAATCTTTCTCTTTACTAATATAGTACATAATGAACATGAATTAACATCAAAAGGTAGGCTATTTTATAAGAGATCCTACAGTACAACTTACTGAAATGTCTCATGTAGGAGGAGCCCAAGCTACACTCAGTGGCCAAGTGATGCTTATGCTCCATGATACTGGTACAGATTCTGTGTAATGAACAATTCTTTGTGACTGTAGATTTCAAGCTGGAAAAGACATTTAGTTCCCACTTTAAGTGAACCTTAGTTCCCAGGTCATCTACAAGATGGATTAAAATGCTGATAAAGTCAAGAAAAGATGTGACATAAACACATGACAGTATGATTGAAATGTTGAAATGTAAATAAATAAATAATAATAATCATAAAATAAATAAAACACGTTTATTCTGTGGCACCTAAAAAAATTATTTGGTTCCTAAGTTTTTTTCTTATAGGAGCCAATGGCTCCTTACTCGATTTTTTTGTTTGGAGCCCTGATGGATAACAGTAATAAAAGTAAATTTTATGACATGTAAGACGTCTGCTAAAGATCTGGGAAACATCTGCTGTGTACTCTGATAAATGTCTCAGAACCAGTTTTACATGCGTTCTAATAAATGTCTATTTGACATCTGACAGGAAACGTCTTAGAGACGTATTGCAGATGAGCAAGCACTCTTAAAAATATATCTTGCATATGTAAATGCAAACATCAAATAGACATCTCCAAGATGTACATGTGTGATAAGGGTGAGTGCTTTAATGTCAGGTGCTGGTGCCACCTTTTGTAGAACTTAATGGCACTGATGCTGGTTTTCCTCAAATGTTAGTCTGGAGACCTACAGTGGTTCTCAAAGTCAGAAAAGTCATAACAGTGTTAGAAGAATGTTGTCTGTGGTATATTTTCACTGCAAAACAATAAGAAATGCCACAAATATCACGTCATTTTAAGCCACAAAAAGTTCCGCGAAATCCTGCTAACATGGCAAAGATGAATGCACTTTTGGAAGTTGAATGTAAGGGAAATGTCACTTTGAAATTTCTGTGGTCTAATGTGATATTGTTGTTCATGCTCTTGTTCATGATGAAATTTTCTTGTATTGTTGTAATTAATTTATAGCATTAACAAGATGAGCCGTTGAATTAATTTGGGAAGGGATGACTGATGAATGTATTTTTTAGTCCAGTGCCTGTATGTAAGATTAGTAGACTATTGACCAAATTCAGAGGCTGTCATATGTGGATTAACTTACTATGTTGTGTATTTTCAACAGTTTCAATATGAAAAATAACTTTCATATTGATTCAGTGGATTTATTGCATTGAAAAAAAAATATATATATCAGGGATGTATTGCATTTTGGGGGAATTTTTTAATTTTTTTATTTAGAATAAATCTTTGAAAATCAAAATCTGGATTTGAATTTTAATGTTATTATAACCTAAAGATGCTATGTGAAAGTTTGAAACTAACGTTAGTGTTTTGGAACCAAACTCTTCATATATATATATATATTATATAATAGAGGTCGAATGATAGTGGATTTTGCCGATGCCAATAGCTAGGACGGACCACAGTGGCCGATATAGATTAACCGATAGTTTTTAAAACCTCTTTAAATATATACACAAAAGCCATAGCATTAAAATTATTTACCTATATTGTATGTATACTCTCACACTTTAACTGCTTCCATTCTTGAACACTTGATGATTATATAATCAAAATAAAATCACAGGGCTGAGTCTAGGAGAAGTCACTAGTATCACACACATTCCGGATGCGTGTTCAACTCGAGCAGCAGTCTAAAACAATTTTTTTTTAATCACCAAACAGACACAGGCTTACTTCAAGAATGAACAATGAGGCATAGAAAAGTTTGAAGTTTGGTGTTTAAACAGTTGTCTATGGCCCCAGAAAAGATTAAAGTTGTCAATGAAATTGACTCCTTTTAAAACTGCAGATTCTTTGTAGCCACGTGTTCAGCCCAAGCAAACGTAAAAACATATTAGTTCCCCTTGCTGGGAGTGGTCCACTGATGAACGATTGAACTTTAAGTCTTCAAAGTGTTTCAAAGAGTTCACTGAAATCCTTCTTTAGTAGTTCTGACTGCTCTTTCCCAATATCATTCTTCCCC